>NC_066286.1:11865991-12175739 GCF_905404315.1 Leptidea sinapis | reverse complement strand
AAAGATTCTGTTATATAGATAGATAGAAAGATAGACCTACATATATTATGTATAATACTAACATATAAAACACTTACTGACAAGCACTACAGTTAAATGCTAACTCTAATGTTGTATCATATTGGTAATTAGGTATTTGGTAAGTATTGTAAATATAATAGTGGTTACAGTATGAAATTGTACTGGAAACATACAATCATTTACTTTATTAGATAAAATATATTTATTTAATCGAAGTATTTAACATCGTTATATAATTTATTTCTTTCTGTGGACCTCGACTTAACAAACTCTTCAATGGCATTTTGTAATGATGAGTTTTCAAAATCGCGGGAAAATGGTATTTAGGTTGACCCTGGGTCCAAAAGACATTTGCTTTTGCTGTTGACTGAATCTGAGGAACTAGTAAATTACACCATGAACCATGAATGACCACCCAACAGATACGATCACTCTTCTTCTAGGAGGAACTTCACGGAATTGTTGCAGCGTTTTAACTAGAGTTTTAACTATCCGTTGCAATGTTCGCCCGCGATTATCGTATAGAAGCCACTTTTAATCACACTTCACAATTCACTCCAAAATCTCTTCCATTCTGTGCCCTGTACTTAAATTAAATAATGAAGCAGTAATTCTTCAAACCATTTATATATCTTATTTGATGCAAATGCAAATGGGTCCATGTTGTTGATATGCTAACAGTGGACCATTTAGCTAATTTCTTGGTATCATTGCATCAATGAAAAATGTAAAAAAAGTTTTACTTTGATAACTTGCAACATTGAGGCTTTAATTGATTACAGAGTCGTGCTCAAAACGGCAAACTCATACTTAAACCCCTATCATTAATTAACACACTGAAGGGACCGTTAGTAAGAGCGACATACTTATCTGTGACGGCATAAATAATCTGTAGCACTTAATAGAACGTTTGAAATTAATGTCTGAACATTAGTATTCAGTAATATTTAAGCATTATTTATTTGCTATGCCTAAATAAACGTGGTTATTTTAAAAGCCGTTATATTAATTAAACAATATTTTATATATTTTTAAGGGAATGGACGTAGATCCGGAGGCTCTTATAAAGTGTACGACTATAACTCCAGGAGGCATTGCTACCACTACCGAAAAGGTAAGTTCTCAACTGTTCAAGAAACTTCCACTATTCTTCTTCGACAAGCCGACTTTCCACTCTAATAACTTGTTGAGCGAGGCATGCGACTCAGCGTGACCACACGACCACAACTCGACCTAGTCGTCCCGGTGACGTCACCGACACCTACACAAACGATACATAACCCAAACACTAGCGATAAGTCAATACACCGTCTTAGCTGTGAAGAACGGTTAGCACGACGTACGGAGTTTTTTTTGGGACGAGACGAGCAGGACGTTCAGCTGATGGTAATTACGGCACACTATAAGTAATTAAGTCTCATTTGCCCAGTAATTTACTAGCTACGGCGCCCTTCAGACCGAAACACAGTAATGTGTGAGCATAGAGAAAGCACGGCAGAAATAGGCGCCGCTATGGTACCCATAACCTAGCCGCCATCCGGTGCAAACCTCCTCCTATCGGTGAATGGATAAGCCATTTCCTTCCTCGAACATATAGTAGGGAGGGAAGCGATTACTTATAGCGAGCATGACTTAATCTGAGATCTATAAGACTATATCTTCGCTCAGACTTTACTGAATACAGGTAACATAATGGTCAATGATTACCGCAGTTCATCTTTTTTTGAAACACTTCATGACTCATAAGAGTGATTTGTGAGTGCCTTTTACGTAGTACATTCTTTTTTTATTATTGTTCTTATGTTATATTTATCAGAACAACGGCTCAGGAATTCCCATCCAAGCAAGTACAATTTGTATGTTCATTTGCATATGCGAAGACGGTTCTTTGGGAACCACATTGTAGACGTTATTTTGGTTTGAGTTTTGATTTTATTGTATTCTTTTTTAGATCGCGATGCCGGCTGAGGAAATATTGGGTGAGTTTTTGGAAATTTTTGACTAAATTAACTCAACTGTGTATCTCGAATTACTTCTAATATAATATATTCTATCTAGAATTAAAAGGAATGAATTTGCCCGGCAGATTTTAAAAGAGACGTACGTAATAGAACAATATTTTAATTAGATGTTTCCCTCGCATAGTCGCTGGTTTAATTAAAGGCACATAAGACAGTTCAAATCTCAGGATATATAACAGGCATAATGGGATGTAGTTGGAGACATTTTATACTACGCCTATGATGAGTTACGACTCCGCTTAACCCCAGTTTTGTCACTTAAACATTTTTTTATATTGTAAGAGGACAAACGACCTGATGGTATGTGATCACCACCGCCCATACTCAAAAACGCAGGTGTATGCGCCTTTTTAAGAAGGTTTAATTGAAGCGACCAGGAAATACTGCACAAGGGACTTCACAGGTTGGCTGAAGGTGGAATAAAGCTCAGCGAAAACAAACTGTGGATTATATTTGAACTCACATTTACTAATCGTTCATTCTTTTCTCATTCATCATTATTCTAATCACCGTGCAGATGAATCACGTCGACATGCTAACGCTCTTTTTAGTATGTGTAAAAACTGCAGAATTGTTTTGTTGTATAGATGCGGTCGAAAAGATGGGACAGATCGCCATCGTAGTGAGATCATAGTGAGTCAAGTCCATACACTTCATAAATCACAAATCAAAAGAATGAACTGTGATCAGTTTGCGAACGGTAGTTAGTTTGCGGACAGTGACGTCACGCAAACGTTAAAATGTCTAAAAAGCATGTTTGCTATGGACTACACTTATTTTGAATATCGTGACTCCGTGCCGCTTACATTACAAGCATATTTTTTTTTATGGAAAAGGAGGACAAACGTGCGTACGGGTCACCTAGTGTTAAGTGATCACCGCCGCCCACATTCTCTTGCAACACCAGAGGAATCACAGGAGTTGTTCCCGATGAGTTCCTTTTTTTTAAATAAAATAAGGCACGAGAGAAGCAGGACTTTCAAGTAATGGTAATTGATACACCCTGCCCACTACAATGCAGTGCCGCTCAGGATTCTTGAAAAACAAAAATTCTGAGCGGCACTACAACTGCGCTCGTCACCTTAAGATATAAGATGTTAAGTCTCATTTGATTAGTATTTTCACTAGCTACGGCGCTCTTCAGACCGAAATACAATAATGCTTACACATTACTGCTTCACGGCAGAAAAAAGCGCCGTTGTGGTACCCAAAATTTTGCCGGTATCCTGTGCAAGGGAGCCTTCCACTGGTAAATTGGTTCCTTTCACGCTACAACATTGAAGGTGTTATTACAAATATTTAATTTAAACATAGCCTAGACACGTGTTTTGTTAGACCAACGTCTAAAATGGAGTTTATCTTCTTCTATTACAAAACTTAAGCTATGTTTAACTAAAACGTCGTTAAAGACAACATAAATAAATGATAAAGAAAAAATAAAATATACTGAAGTGTACAGGAACAATTATAGGAACGGATCGCAATTTTTGGCAGCAGTCATCTATCTGTCATCGAGTAATCTAAATCTTCCATATGAATAATAATACGATCTATCCGTTAGACACACTTTAGACAAGCTTTGACTCCTGTTTTTATATGAGCAATGTCAAAAGATTGTCGAATGCTATTCAACAGAAAGACACTGATTTGTAATAGAGCTTTTTTAAAACAAGTTGTCAACACGTTTAACTTTTTTGTAATAATACAGTGATAGTTTTCTGATACATTATTCTTTATTTCAGTGCCAAAAGAGGAGCCAGTACACATTCAAATTGATGAACAGGCGCAGCTGACTATTGTAAGTACCACTTGTTCATGATCGTGTTTCTAGAAATACTTAAGTAAGTTGTACGCATTCATTGCCTACATACACTCTTTGATTCGCAGACTTCATTAGTAATAACTAAATATTGCTATATAAATAAATAGGGCAAAAATTAATAACTTCATTTTAATAATGTTATTATTATGTTATTAATATGTATTTGTAATTTAAATAATTGTATGTCGAGTTAGCCCGAAAATGGGGTATACGATGTAAGATTATATAAGTTATTAATGTGTAAATTTACCATAAGGCAACACATTGTGTACAACGTGGGCTTATACTAAATAAATAAATAATATAACAACAATACCAGTATACTATCGAAATGTAATATACATTTAATAATATACATATAAGAAATATAATGGGTGGAAAGTGAAAAACCTTACCGGCGCTATCAGTGTTTTTACTAATCTATTTATTACAGAAGAGTGCACAGAACAAAATGCTTGCTGATTTACTTGAGAAAAAATCAAACCCGCCGGTGCAAGTTGTGCAAATGGCAACCCCGACAATACAGATAACTGAAACTGGCCAAATTGTCACTGTCAAATCTGACAACCCCGTTCTACAGATTAATGCGGACAACGCGACGTCGAATTCAGCGCCATATTACCAAATAAGGAACGAACAAGGACAAGTGATACAGATTAAAAGTGAATCGGGACAGATTATTCAACTAAAAAGCGACCAGTTGCAAGGTTTTGTGCAGTATAAGAATGATCAAGGACATATCGTACAGACTAAGAACGAACAACAGGTTATACAGCAACCACAGAGTATACAAGCACAGAGTACACAGGCCCATAATGTACAACCGTTCATTGTTCAGCCGCAGAACACTCAATCACAGATTCAAAGCGTAATACAGAGTACAAAGAAAGAGAGAGAACATAGAGACACGGTGGCCGTAGACCATTCGTATACCGAACCCCCAAATAAGAAGTCAAAAGTAGAAGACAAATCTGAGGTAAGTCTTAAGTAATAGTGGTAATACTTTATTTAAAAAGTCCTTTTTTTTAATAATTATTTTGTGATTGAAATATAATCTTTGTGAAATAAAAAAAATCAGCCACTTTTTCAGGTTTGAAACACCTAAAACACGCACGCTTACGAAATACCGCACTTTAAACGTGTTTTGTTCAAAAAACTAGGCATTCTCAACGATTTGACTCGTGTTTCGTAAGGTATCACCTTTTTCCACATTCAATTGAATTATAAATTATTTTTCAGAATGGTTCACCTCAAGAAAGTGTATCGAAAACGGCCGCTAACTTATATGCAGCGCTGGCGGCGTCGGCTCTTGAAGATGAGGACGATTTGGTAAAATTGTGCACATTATAAATTATATAGACTTATAATTACTTTAGCTATGACGCAAAGGATAATGTTGATACATACATTGATGAAATTCATCTTATGTCTCAAGATGAGGATGGCAATTGTAGTGCCCATCAGAATTTTTGGATTTTTCAAGAATCCTGAGCGGCACTACATTCTAACGAGCAGGGCGTATCAATTACCATCATCTGAACGTCCTCTTCGTCTCGTCCCTTATTGTCATAAAAAAGGGTACCGTTATACAAACTTGTAAGTAAAATTTTGCCTATTTGGGTAAATGTAGGATCTTTACAATACTTTATTTACAAAAATTGATATTGTATTTGAGAGGTGGTTGTATATAAAAATAAAATATTGTAAGTGAATCAAGATTGATTTTTCTTCTTTCTATTTAACGATAATACTAAGAAGCGTAAAAAAATTCCCAAACCCTGTGCCACTATAAAAAGTATACAATGTAGTTTTTGACTTAATATTTAATACCATTTTATACCCAATCTCAATCTCAAGGCAACATTGCACTTTATTTAAGATAAGTATTTTTAAGATGTGGTGCAGTTAAGTTTTGTGGACTTCTGTTTGAGTGCAATAAATTTATTATTTTTTATTATAATATGAATCATTTTCATGTCTGCTCATTGGAATGAAGAGCTCGCGAGGTGTCATAGTATCGGGAGGAGCGTCTAAGGTTCATATTCAAATAGTTTACTATACATATTATATTATATCACTTGGCTCTTTTTTAGTTATTAGTTGTCTCCTTGTGTAACTCAAGAATGACTTTATCGATGATAATTATGTAGCACGAACATCCGGGATGAAAACACATATGATTATATACTTGTGTTATAAGACGGTAAGACCACAAAATGTAGAGAACATAGAAATACAAAGTGGCATAATTTATTTTAAGTACTAGCTTCTAATGCACACTGATATGTAATTTTTTGACTAATTCATTCATTCATAACATTCCTTAATGCGTAGATATATAATCCTAATGCTTAATTTTCAGTAGCTTATAATAATAGTTAATTTTGAGTTGTGACATTAGTCTTAAAAAAAATTATTAGGGCTGGTTGTTGAAAAGAGTTGATTAACGTCACGTTTTAGTCACAGCTCGTATAATTCCGTAGATAACATACTCGTTGTCTAGTTATCTAATTATATGAAGGCGTAACATAAATTTTGCACGTTCAATACATTTGGTTAAAAAGTTAAAAAGGCGGTAGATCCGATGAGTGAAGAGAATATGTTCAGGCATGACTTAAAAGTGGCTATATTTCAGGCATAAAAGTGACAGAATATGTAAATTGCAACTAAAGTAGAGTAATCTAACTATATTTTTACTATATTAAGTTTATTTATATATTTACCGTTTATAAAAAATAGTCACCTTGGATACTTCTGGGTGATCTAAAGTGATTTTATTTATTAAACTTATATTATTATTATTTACCAAATGAGTAATTATTACTATTAGACATTTAAAACAATAGACATGTTGTTTAAAAAATGGAGTTATGCCACTATGGTTCTCGTGGCTGCATATTTAACTGCGGCTGTTATCAGTATATCTTTAAAAATAGTTTCAAAGCGAATTCTTAAAAAAGATAATATTAACATAAGTAAATTATGTGCACAAAAAGTGTATTGTCAATGTTTAAATAATCGATAGCTATTATTGATGTAGTTACCGCCGCCCAAACAAGAGAGTATGGAGGTGATACAGCAGCCGGTGATGATGCCGGGAGCTGACAACGCGCCTGTCATCATACAGGAGCCCATACTGCAGGTGATATTATTTATATACTTATACAAACATACATACGATCACGGAGACAGGTGACAGGAGAGTGACTACGGATCACGTTTTGTCACCGTCCTGACATAATCGTCTGATATCTTTCGTTTTCATCAAATATTTCATACAATATGCTCTCTTATTCACAACACATTCATCCAAGTTTGCCCTAATTTGTGCAGCCTATCTACTTTTGTTGTATATGCATACATTATATCATAATTTTATACGTCTAGATAGACTGTAAAAGGAGTGTAAATGTCCTAAAAATTGAGGTTGACAGTTAACCTATATGTTCAGCAATGCTGCGTGCATTAAACACAAATAACATACAAACCGCGAGTTTAAGACGTAGCTTGTCACGCACACTAAAGTAATAAACCTGGCCTGTTTCATCGTTTGTCTAGCAGCAAGAGGCGCTAGCTAGACGTATAAATTATCTAAGCTAGAAACATATAAATTGTCGTATCTAATATAAAAAAATATGACTTTATATATGAAAACGTATATTTTGTGGCCCATGGCATTTACCTAATAAGTAGGGCCGGAGTAATGTATTGGTCATAAATTTTAAGTTTAATGTGGTTACTTCTATTAATTATTCCCTTAAAGGACAAATACTCTTTGTATAATATTATGTTCATATTTTGTTTAATTTCTTGATGATTGCTTGTTTGACGAATATTATAGTTCTTGTCATTATATTCTGTTCTGTTTCCGTTTAGTAATTTCATCACTATTGTTGTATGTTTATATTTAAAAATGTTTTTTTTTTTCATAAATTTTTACTTTTAGCTTTAGTATCACTTTAGACACATTTTTATTCAAATAAAAAAATCTTATAACTGTATTTACAATACAATGATTACATTACATTAAAATTATCTTTACAGGGAAATGTACTAAGAATACTGGCAGCATTTCCACGATGGATAGCTAGGCTGATCCGTTGACCGAAATAGCTGCCAGCACTTGGGTTTTTAGTAGCGATATTATTCTAAAAAACAATTAAATTATTCTTATTAATCAACAGGTCCAACAACCAGCAATTCAAGTGCAACAGTCGGCTCTAGTACAAGGATCTACATTACAAGTAATTTATTAACTTTAATTTTTTACTTAAGAAACTTATTCAAATGTTCAATCGAGTGCTTTTAAAAAGTATTTATTATGTTGACCTATTTGTCTACACTTCTAGATGCAGACAGTCTGCTTACAACATGCTAAGAAGTTGAAGGTTGAACCAAAGTTACGCAAAACCATAGATTTACAATATACTAGCGAGAGAGAAGAATATCCTTTTTTTTATGGAAAATGAGGACAAATGAGCGTACGGGTCACCTGGTGTTAAGTGATCACCGCCGCCCACATTCTCTTGCATCACCTTAGGAATCACGGGAGCGATGCTGGCCTTTTATGAAGGTGTACGCGCTTTTTTTGAAGGTACCCTTATGTCGTAATTTCCCGGAAACACCGCACAAGGAAGTTCATTCTACAGCTTTGTAGTACGCGGAAGAAAGTTCCTTGAAAACCCCACTGTGGAGGACCGCCACACATCCAGATGATGGGGATGATAACCTAATTTGTGGCGTGTCGTACGAAGGTGGAACCCGGTGGTAGGAATATCTGTAACGGAACACAGCAAGATAGAATAAGGAAAGAGACTATTGTTACTGTAACTGTAATTTTGATTGACAAGTTGTTAACAGGCAGCCACGCTTGGAATGGGCTCCTAGTGTTTTGAATGTTATTAAACTAGCTTATACAATACAGTCACTGACAAAACAAAATTGATCTCGCATTATCGTGCTGTCATGTCGCTTATACGCTTATATATTCTAAGTCTATGGGTGAAATCCTGAAAGAAAATACTTAACAACCTATCTATGGACAGAAATAAAAAAAAATCGTTTTATTAGTATTCTGTACCCCAAGGGGTTTCCCTTTTCACCAGATGGTTCGTCTGTCCTTCTGCCCTCCGTTTGTATCTCATAAACTGCAGACAGTTTTAAATTTTGATAGAGTGTGATGTAGTATTGCCGCATAAATAATAAAAACCAAAATGGCTGACATGCAAATTAGAAGAGCGCTTCTTTTACTATAGTATTTTAAATGTACGTTACTTGTACGATTTTGTACGGAACCATTCGTGTGCGGGTCCGACTGGCACTTGACCAGCTTTTCTTTTTAGTATTATGATACAGACATGATTTTTAAATAATATCACTAAATGTATATAGATGCAGCAGCCGATGTTACAAGTGCAGCCAATGGACGTACAGAATATTATCGCTTCGCAAGCCGGCCAGTTAATTCTACAGGGTGAGTGAAACTTATATTGAAGTTCGATATATTGATATTCGAGCTAATAGTAGTTGACTTGAGAAGGCCTGGAAGCAGGGGCGTGCATTGGTTTTCTTGCAAGGTAGGCACTGTGGGTCTAACTAGTCATAGCAGAGCTTTGGAATATGCAAAGATTGCTTACCGTAGGTATCTATTATCTAGCGGAAGGAAAAATATTATGAGTGGGTGTTCATTAGATGTTTGGTTGTGCTTATTATAAAATAACTGAACCAAATTAAACTTTAACACTTATGCTATATTTATTTCGATTTATATCGAGGTAGGCACTGCTTCTTATACTAATTTCCTATAAGATATAAACATAAACGGCATAAATGGCAAAATATAAACCGTTTATACCTGATCAAGCAAACTCTAATCTCGGATTTAACTCCCCACTGAATAGGCTGTTGCGTCAATACAACACTATAATTTCAAACAAGCGACCTGTAGATGTTTTTTGAGATACAGTAGCACAATTTAAGAGAAACCTGACACTGATTAGTAAAATGTAATGACCTAATTTATAATAAAAAACGCATTGACAAAATATATTGTACATATATTTTGTCAATGCGTTTTTTATTATTTTATTTATTTTATTGAAGTGACTGTATTGTAGCTTGTAATGATTTGTGGAATTAATTTATCTTTTTATATTGTTTTGACATGTTAGGGTTATAGGACTTCAATTTACTTTTATATAATAAATAACTAAATTGTTTGTATGTTTATGTGCATGAAGTGTTCACCTGTAATTGCAGGAACACGATTTTTGAAATTTATGTTACAATCTTATCAATTGTCTTGTGTATTCTGTGTTGGTGGACCTTGAATAAATAAATAAAAAAAGATATGCACGCCCCTGCCTGGAAGGTAAGAAAATAACGATTGTTCTCCACGAAGAGTTTTTCAGGATTTTACATGTATATATCGTATATATCGGGAGGTCTGAGAATCGGCTAACATCTGTTTTTCATACCAAAAATTTTCATTATTGAATTTTTATTACTTTATACGGCAATACAACTTCTACTGGCTCAGCTAATAATATTATAAAGATAAAGTATCTAATTAGTTTTTTTTATTGCATTTTTATGTAACAAATTACCTGAAAACCATATAATCGATTTTGATGCTTTCGTTCTTTTGGTTCGCACCGAAGCTTGTATAATTACTGGGCTAATGAAACTCGACATTAAGATGTCAGGCATAAGTGTCTCAAAGTGACGAGCGCAATTGAGATGCCGCTCACGATTTTGGATTCAATCAAGAATCCTGAGGCTCACTGCAATGTAACAGGAGGGTAGGACTTGCCATCAGGTGAACCGTACAGGTCACACACACTATCACAATAACGGAAGAATAATATAGCATTGGTGTACGCGTTTTTAGGTACCTATGTCGAAATTTACTATTTTTTTTATTTTATTTATTTATTCGATGATGAATCGAAACACTACGCAACGAAGTATATAATATATCTTGATTTTTAATATTCCTATGGCGTTATGGTCAATCGACGTCTTAAATGAATTTGTAATATGTTTGGAATGAGGTTATGTAAATCATTAGCAAGCTTGGTAGAAGCCCCTCAATAAGTAATAATAGAGGGGCTTCTTATTATAGAAAAGGTACCGCAAAATTCTGTTATGATATGAGATCAAGCCGAGCTGCTGCTATGTTTATGTTACAAATTGTGTTTCAATTTAAGCTGATGTCAAACAGACAGCGAACCGAAATCGTGGCGAAGCATTTCATTTTGTTATGTATAGTATCGTTTGAATCTAGTCACATAGAAAAGCGAAGGCAAACTGAATATAGTTTGACGTCTCCGCTTCGGTTAGCATTCTCCATGCTTTCAGTGCGGTTTGCATTTATGTTTGACCATACCTTTAAAGGAGTTAAAACTTCAAAAATAATTAATTGAACGTTTCCATTGTTTACAGAGAAGACAGTTGTGTCGCAAGCCCAGTATGTTCAACAACCGATGCAAATTATTGCTGCGCCAAGTAACTCCCAGGGTGTGTATGCCATTTTACCCTTAGCTCGTCTAGTCGAGTCGTATATATTTTTAACAATCATTTGTATATCGATTTGGGAATTTCTTTTCGTTTTAAGACTATTTTCCAATTATTTCTTTCAGTGGAAATTATTGAATGAGATTGGTTTCAGGTTTAAGTTATATCACTCAGAATATACCAGGAAACATGATGCAGAAGACCATCATCATTGTTCAAGGGCCCACGGGTGGTGGACCACTCACATTGACTGTAAGTTAATTTATACATTTCTATATATTGTGTCATATACTGCAATGGACCTAAATGTATATAAACTGGATAAAAAAAAACAAAAATTAAGTAGTATTATATTAATCAATATATAATATAAATACAAAATGAATATATTAAGTCTTGTAACTTACTTTCTACTTATCAATTACTTTGATTGATTGTAATTGTAAAATTTCGATATCAATATACATATTCTAGTATTATTCCCCATGTGTTTTCTTTTTATAATGAACAGTTTTCGTTGCTGCGGATTAATCTAATACTGTATGATAATGTTATAAATTTTCGATCCTAATGAAATGCTAGAGATATTTCTAACTAATGTTTGTCGCAAAAGGTGAACAACCCAGGAGGTTTGGACGAGGCCACATTAAACAGTGTTATCGCCCAGGCCACCGAGGCACTTACGCAACAGCAAATAATTCAGGTTAAAAAACCAGACATTAAGTACTCTCTTGGGTTCTTTTGTTTCTTTTGCCTTCGTAACTAACACATTTTCATCACGTTCTACTAATGTAAGTTAGAGTACGCTTTGGAGCACTTTTGGTTGCATAATGAACATATTTATGTTGTACTAAAATATCTAATCACCAAT
The DNA here is from genome assembly GCF_905404315.1 of Leptidea sinapis. NCBI lineage: Eukaryota > Metazoa > Arthropoda > Insecta > Lepidoptera > Pieridae > Leptidea > Leptidea sinapis. Next base: position 12,163,489 of record NC_066286.1, on the reverse strand, counting down.
TTTTCATTCAAGACTTTTTGACGCTTTATTCATTTCTTTTGTCTTTTGGTTATCAACAATATCTTAGTTCAATCATATCTATAATGTAGTGTAAATATTTAAAGCATAATGTATAAATAATAGGTACATCTGATCTAATTTTTTGTCTCAAATCAATTCTTGAAACTTCACTATACCGTTCTGTCTGCAATTCAGCAGTTGGTACGTACTTGTGTTATAAACACAGTTGGTTCTATTCATACAAAAGACATTCTTCTGCTGTTATCGTTAAACTTTTATTTATCATTGTCTTAAATGAGTCAGTTTATTATTTTGATGCATTTTTATTGCCGTAATAATTTTAACTTAATAATTGTTAACATGCTTGGTAATATGAATGTACCTAATACACTTCTACTAATTAACAACATATTTGGTACAGAGTTTTAAGTCTTACATCTTTTTCTATAAACGTAGTAGGTATTGCAGTTAGGGGTTCCAAAACTGCGTCTTCCGGTACGTGGGAACCACGTAGAAGAACCACATTGGAAGACATTACTGCCCCAAAGGCCAGCTGTCTGTCGAGCTATATTATATATACAACATAGGTATACAATCATCTATGCTATGTTGGTGATTTTTTTTCTCGTACGAATTCTTTCTTTCTTCATTTCTGATTCGATCTCGCAGGGAAGCTTCAAGAATAGCCCTCTCCATTGCCCTCTGAGCGACTATGAGCTTCCTCATCAGGCCCAAAGTTTGCGACCACGTATGCGTTCCGCATGTCATCACACACACTAGTTAAATACATCGTTTTCAGACACTGTGTTACAGTATTTTTGTAAGTTAAGAAATAATAACTTAAAAAAATACTTTAATGATCTCACTCCCTATGTACGTATTAAAAATCTGACTTTTTTACAATGCAAATAATAGGTTAAACAGATAATATGTGATACAGAATTCTGGTGTGATACAATCGGCACAAAGGGTGATAGTCAGTCAGCCGACACTGGTCAGCACTTCACAATCCATCGCCGTCGTCAAAACGGCACTAGCCCAGGTTCCATGCACACTATTATAAGCTTCAGTAGTTTGTGCTTGAACTTTCGTTATGTTGTGTGTGATTAGATTCAGTTTTGTTTGTATCGCTTGTAGAGTATTTTAGATATCGATGTTTTCTTTTAAATTATAATTACACTAAAGTAGGTTTTAAATTGATAAGTAAGATATTGTACGAATTAATGTGTTTTTGTAACATTTCGTTTCAATCTAAATAAGCATTTATTTGTCAATAATTGGTGCATGTTTTAATAATGATATATGGTGCTGGTTTCTTCTAGTATATTTTAATTTAGTTTATATTAAGTATGCTATCATCCGTACTGTAGATTCTGGTTATGTGTGAATCGCATGGCTAAAAGTTTGTTGGCTGAGTAGGAAGGCTATGAGAAACATCAGTTTTGGACTTCAAATTCTGAATTTATTTTAAAACTGTATTCTAGTAGTTAAAGTCAAAGTTATAGTATGCATTTTATATGTGTAGAAGTAGTTATTATATAAATAATTGAATATAAGGAAATTAGATTGGCGTTGTATAGGATAACGACGTCGCTTTATTTTTGAGTGTATTGCGCCGTTTCTTCCCTTTCAGGACGCTTTTTCATTCCGAAGAGGTGGGAGTAATTTAATAACTGACCAAAAAGTATTCTCGAGGAATTAATTTGAAAAAAAAAAAATTACTTATTATTTTTAATTTTTTGTCTTCTACCATGTCTACCAGGCTCCCTAGTTCCTTGAAGATGTTTCTCCTGTCATCTGCCCTCTAATTTCAGCATTATCATTACTAAACCTTAGAAAGCAGATTGTGCTTTAGATAATTTTGGGTAACCTTGAGAAGTACACAATTCCTTGGGTGCTGCAAATAAAAATAAAAATATTCTTATGTATTATGTATATTTATAAATATACATGAATTATTAGTTCCGTAAAGTACTCTATTGGTTTCAAATATTAAATTTACAAGCTACTTGCAATTTCTAAGTATTTATTCATAGTATGCTAGATATATCTTGCATGTTTTATAAAGTGTAAAATTTTCTTATTCTTACATTTACATTTAATGTTTAATTTTCAGAACGCTCCCCAAATAACTCCTAGCCAGCAACCAATGATAACCACACAACCTCAGCCACATAAAGCACAAATTATGAATCAACCACAAACACAACAGATTGTGGTCACTCAGAAACAACCGCCGGCGCTCGTGAGCACTTCGTCTACAAACCAAATGGTTGGCAACCAACATATAATTCAAAGCAACCAGCAGCTAATGCAGGGCAACCAGCAGATTATAGCAGTCTCTAGTAATCAACAGATAATAATGAACTCGTCTTTAAAGTCGGGTGTGCACAGGATTGTGCAACAGACACAGAGGAACCAGGTCGCTACGGTCTCCACCAGCAGTTCAATGCCAACTTTGGTTGATAGTAAAACGCCGCACACAACAGCGGTAAGTTTTCTGTTGATATTTTTTTTTCTATTTAACTTGTTTAATCGTGGTGTTAGTAACGTTTCGAGTACAATTTTGAACAATAGTTTTAGACAGTATATTTTATTTTTAAGGAGGACGAACAGCCCTAAATTTAACAAAATAATAATAAATTTGAATCTATAAGAACAATTACAGGTCATCGCTAGTAGAGATAAGTAATTATTAGAGGTATATAACAACTCAAGTTTATAGCAAATAGTTAAGAAAAATCTAGGAACTAGTACTAAAAATAAGTATTCGAGTAAAGTGCAAAATTAATTAAAATAATTTTTCGAAGAATTTAATATCTAGTGCTTGTCTTACTTGCTCAGTAGCTAGTGTGAAAAATATCTTGGTTGTAATCATTCGCTGTTTTATTGAGAGTATTAATCGTTCGCCATTTATTGAAAGTCTCACTGACTAAATAATCCAGTAAACATACTTTATATCACAATACTCGTGGCACTGAAAGTATCAAATCAAATCAAAATCAGTTTATTCACGTAGGTCACGGAAATGACACTTATGAATGTCAAAAAAAAATTTTTCTTATTGAATCTACCGCTACTCCGTAAAGGGTTGAGCTAATGAGAAGAAGTAGCAAGAAACTCATTGCCACTCTTTTATATCAAGATTTACATTTACATCGTTTTACAAATCATTTCAATTACAATATAATATGTAAAATGATGCAATAAACACACTCAAACGTCAAATAGTCAATGTCTTACACGAGTAAGGCAAAAAAGTAAATGTAAATTAATACAAAAGTTATTGAGGACAGTAGCTGCATCATCCACATACACCATAAATAAAATAAAGGTATTCTGTGAGCATTTTATAAGCAGTATACAAAATACTCAATTGAATAACATTAAATTAAATTTAAAGTAAAAAAAATCATTAATAGCAGCTGCAGTATTTCAGTTACAAATACTTCAAATATGCATGAGAAAATAGTGGGGATTATCATTTACTATAAGGTTGCTCGCGGGCTCGTTTGCCTTCCTAATACATAGATTTTTTTATTTAAAATCTATTAAAAGATTGATAATACGTTGGATGAGGGCAGCGCAGGACCCATCGTCCTTGAAATCTTTGGCTTTTGCCTTTGTCCAGCAGTGGACGTCTTCCGGCTGATGATGATGATGATTATGAAAATATTAATATAGAATATTATACGATGAGACACTTTAATATAAAGATATCAGCTTTTTACTGAAATTAATTTTGTTTACGGCACATTTGTCAAAAACCAAATTTAATGTTTTTGCCGAATACATATTTTGAGAAGACTACTGGGAGCCAATATTTTAAGGTGTAGCTAAGGCCACGTATAATTTTAGAAAATAGATATTAATTTCACTCAAAAAGTGGAATACCTTAAATTCTGAACGAAATACAATGCAATGGTATAATCGCTACATTAACACACTTATGCGGGCGTAACTAAAGTCGGCGTAAATAAAAAAATGTAGTTTGAAAGTCCTTTAAGGCTACAGGCAGATACAGGGATTTAAAGCTTTGAGTACATAAGTAAAAAATAAGATTATTTCTTATAAAATATTTTTATACGTTTTCCTCAACATGTAATTAAAAAAAATATGAACAAAGGAATGAATTATTAATTTTAGAAAACACAACCGCCAATTATCAGACAAGTGATCCGACAACCGGTGATGGTTGGCAACACCAAAATAGGCGAAAAGGAGACAATTGTCTCACAAACAATTACCGAAGTAAGTGGGAAATGCGGCTTGAGATCTGTATATGAAATATTGCCTGCTTGAAAAAATTGCATGTATAAGGCTTTTATATGGGATGTTGCTATCAATTATGATCTGAGTGATAAAAGATTATACGAAATGAAACACAAGATAAAATATTGGATCGGATGCATATTATTTTTTTATAATCATTTTACATAAACGGTAATGGGAGAGAATATGCATGTTATTACTTTTATTTAATTGTTTTAATTGTTGGAGTAAAGTGAATAATATACTTTACGTCAATTTTAAATATATTATTAAATGCACTTATTTTTTTTAAATCTTACTAACGGCGCAGTAAAGCTAAATTATATGTATATTTATTAATAAAAAAAATAATAATGTCCAATATATTGATAGTGTTTTTTATCAGGGTTGATAAAAAAAAAAACGTAGAGTCGAAGCACCTAATAAAATGTCCTAAAACTTAGTATAATATGATCGCGTCTTCCTAAGACTGAAAGATTGAATTTATCATTGTAAATTAACATCACATTTTCTATCTAAGAATCTGGGTGTTATTTGCATTTTGGAAATTCAATGGCACCATTTTAACTTATATTTATTAATATTAAATAAAAATGAAAGATGAGATAAAGATACAATGGCTATTAAGTTTCGTAAAACCTGAGAACTTTTAAACTACATGCATATTTCCATACTATAGAAAAAGAAACCTACTAAGCCGTATCTTGTATATGGTTATGTTTTATAAATCTAAATTTTCCAGCAAAAGCCGTCCCCGAGGCTCCCGGGCACTCCACCGCCGTTGGCACCTGCCACTCCAGCTCAAGAGGAAACGCCCTGGATATGTCATTGGAAGGGATGTGGAAAGTACGTACCGTCATGCCTAAACAAAACTTATATACAAATTGCTTTGACACGTCCAGTGAGATGCTAATTTGCCCAGGAAGCCGGCTAGATTATGGACACCACAACGGCGCCTATTTCTGCTGTGAAGCAGTAATGTGTAAGCATTACTGTGTTTCGGTCTGAAGGGCGCCGTAGCAAGTGATATTATTTGTCAAATGAGGCTTAACATCTAATTCGAGTTTCTTGCTACTTTTTCTCATTAGCATATTATCATAAGGGTTGGCCCTTTATGAAGTAGCGGTAGATTCAATAAGAAAAAATGTTTTTTTTTGACATTCATAAGTGTTATTTCCTGTCATGAATAAATTGATTTTGATTTGAATTGATTTACTGTGATGAGCGCAATTGTAGTGCCGCTCAGAATTTTTGGATTTTTCAAGAATCCTGAGCGGCACTGCATTGTAACTGGCAGGGTATATCAATTACCATGAGCTGAACGTCCTGCTCGTCTCGTCCCTTAAGTTTCATAAAAAAAAACAAGCAACCAATTTCCTCGACCAGGAAGGAACATAATTGTTATTAATGTATGACTATCATGACTGCTCTACGTTTAAAATGGAAACGGGCTGGACATATACAAAGATAAGAAAGATGGTCCAAAGTAGTAACGAACTGGTACCCTATAAATAGGAAACGAAATCGAGGCAGGCCTAATAAGAGGTGGAGCGATGACATTATAGAAACAGCAGGAAAGATGTGGAGATTATGTCGAAAATAATAACTAATTATACTAACAAAATTGGTACTTTTTATTTAAAAGAGTGAAATACTAACACAAACTAACAAATACAATTTATAAGTTAATATCTAAATGTACAGATGTAAGGAAATAGAGCTATAAATAAATAAAATAAATGATGAGTGCAGAACGTTCTCGAACGCGTCGGGCGTGTTCAGCCACGCGGCGCGCTGTCACTGCCCGGGCGCGGCGGGAGGCGAGGCGCCGTGTCTGTGGACGGACTGTGACCGCGTGCCACGCAAGACGTTCGCGCTGCTCAACCATCTCAACGACAAACACTGCACGCCGCAAGTGAGTGTGACATGTTGTGTAATAAGGGGTATTAAAACACGAATGTGGGTTGGTAATAATAGTATCACAGGAGTGTTTTAATACCTGATTATCAACAGTTGCGTACAAGACTTTATCTACACCCAGAATATGAATCCTCTAAAAGATTCTGAAACAGTTAGCTTACTGCTAACATTAAAACGGCCAGCCCTAGTAGTAACCTAATATCATCCCTTACTAATTATATACAAATAAACTAAGTATTAATGAGAGAATTATTATTTTAGTAGTAATTTACATTTTGTATAGGGCAATTATTAAAATTCACTTGAATATTATGTTATTTTGCAGTGTTTAAAATATCCGGCAGTGTGCTGTCAAAATTTGAATCGCTCATTTTTTCCAGAAAAATGGCGGGGTTTCGAATAACCTACCTTTTTTTTTTACGGCGCGCCATGTTCTGGTAGTGTGAAACGCGCGTAAACGAAAATATTCTTTTTTTGAAATTCATACAGATACCACGCATCAAGCAAGATTCTGAAACAGTGAGCTTACTGCTAACAATAAAAAAGCCAGTCCTAGTAACCACAATATCATCCAAAGGAGTGTTATTATAAAATTGGATGATAAAATGTTGTACTGAATTACAACATCGTTTGGATGATGTAATGGTTATAAGGACATTGGGTGTTTTAATGTTGCCAATAAGCTGTTTTAGAATCTTAAATAGAGGATTTAAAGCATGGGTGTATATAAAACTTATTTAATAGTCACAATATAACCTAAGGTCTAGCTACAGCTGAATGGCCCCGATCACATTGTAATGCGCCTGTTTCACCAATACCTACTGCACTGAACTTAATAAATTCAATATTACGTACATTGACGTACAATAAACTACTAGTGTCTGATGCAACGCGTTCAGTGGTACTTCGAACGCGCTTTGAATACAACGCCACGCAATGACATAGTGTTCAATGCAAAACTATCCAAATGACAGCATATCCAAACTTAAACAGGATATAGTGTTGTATTTCAGGTAAATGCCGTTTGACGTTTATAATCATTTTTTTAAAGAATTACATTTCAATTGCTAAAACAAGAATATTGAATGCCCATGTCGCACGTACTCCCGTAACAATTGGGAATTGTACTCTCGAAATAGTTGACCAGTAGGTCTACGTTGGACAAATAATCCAGTTGGGCAGGTCCAATTTCGGGAAAGAGATCACTCGTCGAATTTAACTCGGATGGGCAGCGTAGGGGACGCTCGGTAAAATCTTCTCGTCCAAAATACCAGTGTCTGAAAACGATGGTTTTCAACCAGCAGTGTGCGTTGCCAGTGATGACTTACGCTACGCAGACGTGGTCGTTAACTATGGGACTTATGAGGAAGCTCATTGTCGCTGAGAGGGCAATGGAGAGGGCTATGCTCGGGGTTTCTCTACGAGACGGAATCAGAAATGAGGAGATCCGTAGGAGAACCAAAGACACCGATTGATGATGTTTGCGACTAAACTGGCAGTGGGCAGGGCACATAGCTCGACGGACAGATGGCCGTTGGGGCAGTAAGATCGAATGGCGACCGCGTACCGGAAGACGTAATGTTGGTAGGCCCCCCACAAGATGGACCGACCATCTGGTCAAGATCATCGGAATAGGTTGGACGAGGGCAGCGCACTACCGATCGTCATGGCGATCTTGGGGGAGGCGTTTGTTCAGCAGTAAACGTCTTCCGGCTGAAATGATGATGATGTTTAAACAAAATGCTCTTTCATCATGTTCGCGTCCGTCGAGCGCGTGACATAGTGTTACTCATAGACTTACATTACTGCCACGAAAAAGGTGTTTATTTTAATAAATGTTTTAATGTTATCTGTATATGTTAAAGTATACACATATATTACGCCTCTCGGATATTTGTTGACAAACTTTTAATAGGCGATTAATAGTCTAATTGTCTAAGCAGACAATAACGACGCTAAGGAAGCGTTAACTTTTGCTTCAATATAATAATAATATCATTAATGTTTCAGGCATTAAAGGCGATTTTCAACTCTCGTCGACATGTTTCTACTGAGCCAGATGCCAGCAAACCTGCGTCTGTAGCGTACCCGCCAAATGCGGCGTTGGCGGCCCTTAACAAGCACGCCAACGAAACATTCAATCCGAGGGAGTTGATGGTGAGACCCTTATTAATTATAATATATCAGTTACGTGAAGCTAAAATTTAGATCTCTTTACAAGAATATTTTTATTAGGTACTGGTACGGGAGAGTGTAAGCTTTGGCATAGTAAAAGTTGACATAGAGAATTAGTGTAAATAAAACAATGTAAATTGGCTTTTAACAATGTCAAACATGAGTCCGAATGTCGGCCTTATTTCAACACGCTGACGGATATCAATGAGAAATTCTGATTCAGCTCCGATCTTATGTTAACTACTGACAAATCTACATATTATATACTAGGAAAAAATATTCCATTTGTACATATTGTTGTGTCACTCGACATTTGTCGACATTTCAGCCGACACATTATCACTACCATTTGTCCGTTTGGGAAAATAAGGGTCCATAAAAAAATTCAGTAATTAAAATATTAAAGATTTTGGTGAATAAAAAATGTCATCAACGTTACTTCTTAAAAACACATGACCACCAGTTACAAGAAATACTTAAGCAAATTGAATTAATCTCTCCCTGTCCATATCTATCTGAAATCTGACTAGATTAAAAAAAATAAAAATACGTGACTGCGTACCGAAAACTTTTTTATTTTTTTCAAACAATTATCATATATCTTGTTATATATTCGAAATATTTAATAATCACTAGGTGGAACTTTTCATTGTATGACAACTTTGCAATGTGAAATCGCCTGATGTTATTAGAATTCGTTTGCAATGTTTTGTTGAGAAACAAAAGTTACTCGAAACAATAAAATCGCTTCATGTGATGTGAGTACATGGGGAGTAATTTCCAAGATGGCTTCATACCGTTTCCATGTGTAAAAAAATTATCTTTACGTCAATAGTTAAAAACTAAATGATTAATTTTATAAGAACGTAACATTAACGAATTTTACGTAAATCGAACCCAGTAATTTTAAAAAATTTAACGTATATGATTTCAATTTAGATATCGATTGTGTAGGTCTTAAGCAGTAAATGTTACTATGAAACTTGATAAAATAAATAAAATCATTGTTTTTATATACTTTAGTATATTTAAGTAGTATTTCGGATTTGTATGTTTTAATAGTTCTAGACTTACCCATACTGACCGATCTACATGGGCGACCCTGTATTACATACAGTTTTTTTATATCAATTTGGAGAGACTTGGCAGGAGATACATACAACATTTTTTAACATACACTACAATCACTGTAATACAAACGCAAGACCGTATTGATAGAAGAAAAAGTATAAGATTGATCCATGGTGTTTTATTATAGAATTCATATTTGTAACGACATGTAATAAGCCTGAATACTGATACGAACCTATTCGGTACACAACATTTATTATTTATCACGGTAGATTAGAAAAACTTTCACAAAACATATTTCTGACAACTAATTATGTATTAGACTATTATGATATTAGCACACGAGAGCTTTGTCGCTTCAAGCGATTTGTGTCCACTCCACACCTGTAGCAAAGAATATGTTATAATACAAGCACAGAAGTCTGAAGAACAAAACTCGCGCGTGCGTCACTGTTCGCTCGTGAGTCCCTAGGCCAGACTGGCCTACTCTGTAGTGGCCGCCGCACGTACTTACGATTTCGATACGTACATGGGGAGTGAGACAGGCCTGCCTGTAGGGACTATTTAAGTAAAATATATATCTCTTCAGTTTTATTCAGTGTTACATCTAAAATAAACAAAAAAATGGCACTTTTTGATAATATGAGTCATATTTAGCAGCAGTGATAATTAAATTTTTGTGTTCAATCTGCGAATTAATGTAATTTAATTGAGATTATAATCCATTTAGTTGTGAATGCTAGAGAGAGATGTCATAATTTAAGTTACAAATACAACAGTGGGTGACCATTTTGGATATGGTATCCTAAATATAAAATAACTTAAATTTAACAAGATGGTGTGTTCTGTTATTGAATATGTGACGTAAAGACGCCCTAAAATGTTGGTTTGTGTGCGTGCAGCATAAGGCTGATGGCACACGTGGCGTCGATGCTCGGGTGAGGATATGCTTTTATTATCATGTTAAGGGCTTCGATAAATTTCATTCACTGTTAATTTAATTATGTAAAATATTTGGAATCCATCAAATTATTTTATTCAATGATCGAATATTTGAACCACACCTTCCAAAAGATATGTCTTATTCCTAATAAGAAAGAGATGCAATGAACTCAGCGGCTGTTTTAAAGATAAATTTAAAATATATTTAGTTTTCCTATAAATGAAATAGTAAAGTGTTGTATATTATTAATAGTACACCTAACGACACTCTTGTTATTCCTCAGGGGTTTTAGGTGAGCTTGTTCGGTGGTGATCACCTAGCACCAAATAATTGACGAGCTGGCTTACCCTGATATTTATAAAATGTTTTTCTAAAATTTAATCTGTAATTCACAAACAAATGATCTGAGTAAAGCAACAAAAAATACAATTTTTTAATGTTAAATCGAACTTTGAATAGTTTATAGAAGCCCTCAAACATATTTAGTTTTATTGTGTGTCCGTTATGTGGATGTGTTTTACAACTTTTGCTTTGCGTTTCTGATAGACTAAGCATAAATTAATTACAAACATGTGTTAAATTATAAATTCGTTTTGATTATAGTTTATTTTTGAAGTGCATGCATATTTTTTGTAAAAAAAAATAAAATTGAAATTAAAAAATGCTAAGTTGCGGTAATACCTACTTGGTCAACCTAATAGCTTCTGATCTACTTGGTCGAAGTATAGTCGGCTTGTCTTTAATAAAAACAAAACTGTGAATCAGCGCGATCTAAGTACCTCTAAAAACCTTTTTAAAATATATTGACTTTAAATTTACATGTATTTACATTCTTTTGAATTGGTAACTATAAAGTTAAACCAATTCCATTTCACGTTGGTGCAAAAAATGTTCAGATAGTAGCTTAATTTGTTACTTCGGAACAAATTCAAAACGACGATTTTTTTTTATTACTGCGATTAGATCGATGTTTTTTTCAACGCTGTCATAGTCTATCTAGACGTATCAATGATCTAAGTTTGCTTTTATTGCATGCAGTGATTGCTTTAGGACGATTTTACATTAACGATTACGTTAACATTTACATTAACTAAGTACCTTTCAATGTCTTATTCTAAATTGTTAAAATCTTGAATTATAATGTTAAAATAAAAAGCTCTTACATCCATTCCTTCGCGCCTGATCTTATTTTGGTGTTGATAGTGAGCATGATCGTCAATGATCATTGTACAACAAAGTGATTTACAAACTTTGTCCACCTTTTTCATATTTTTTACAAATTTATACTGAATTAAAACATAACTAAAACGTGTTATCGTAAATGTAATCCTTTCACTTTCACCTTCGCACGACACGCCACAAGTTACGATATCATCCCCACCATCTGGATGTGTGGCGGTCCTCCACAGTGCGGTTTTCAAGGAGCTTTCTTCCTCGTACCACGAAGCTGTGGAATGAGCTTCCTTGTGCGGTGTTTCCGGGACGATACGACATGGGTACCTTCAAGAAAAGCGCGTACACCTTCCTTAAAGGCCGGCAACGCTCTTGTGATTCCTCTGGTGTTGCAGGAGAGTGTGGGCGGCGGTGATCACTTAACACCAGGTGACCCGTACGCTCGTTTGTCCTCCTATTCCATAAAAAAAAAAAAATGCAATCCTAGGGAAGGGAAAAGGTTAAAAGGTACCCCCCAGAAATGATGGGATAACTGAGTAACGTGGGACTGAGTGGTTCAAGAAAAACACGAATGAAAAAATATAAATACTAGAATGCGTTATTTTGTTTTTAAAATGTTATGTTTGTTTTTAAGTATTGTTAGTAACCTAAGTTAGTTAAGATCTGAATGAAGGCTATATTATTATTTATCGTAAATAGTTATATTAAATTGAACCACCAAGATCGCGGTGGTCACAGCAATGACGCCACGAGATATTGAAATCAGCCTGAAATAATCTAGGTCACTGTGCCTGTGGACCAACGCCGTAATTGGTAGATAGTGCAAGCCAACTAGGGGGCTACTTAAATGAGGAATAAATTCAATGGTTTATTTATGATATATTTGGTCAACATTTCTTAGCCCCTTTTATGTCGTGGTGTTTAGTCACCTTGTTTGTTAGTGAGTTTGTGATATTTTTGCATGTTTTTTTTAACACAACTTATACAATTACTAATTAAGCATGTTGTTATAATAATTATATTTCTAATGAACAAATAAAATTTGAAAAACAAAATTTTATGAACGATGCGGGATTCGAACCCACGACCTCCCGCGTTCCGTGCCGGTGCTCTAACCAACTGTGCTAACCGTTCGAGTACCGCTTCGTTACAAAATTCTGTTTGCTTTGTTTAACTCTCGGGTTGTAGCTTTATCTACGGAGGTCGTGGGTTCGAAGCCCGCATCGTTCATAAAATTTGGTTTTTATAATTTTATTTGTGTATTAATCCTAGAAGTGAGGGTTATCACCTTAAAAAACATAACATATTATGCGTGTAATCAGCAACCTTTTTTTATGATTTTGAAATTTGCCAGTACATAAAAATCTCTATGGCTCATAAATATTTTTGCGTTGCATTAAATAAGAAATATAAATAAGCAGTCTAATAACTGTATTCAACGTTTCTTGTATTTGATAGACTATTCATCTCTATTGCTTGATTGCATTGTCGATATGATGTCATTTACATCTACAGCGACATTGACAATCATTGTAGCTTGGCAGAAATTTTTGCTCACTTGTTTAAAAAAAAGACATGGGGTCAATTAAATAATAACGCGTACACCAATCTAAAGGGCTGGCAACGCTCCTGTACTTCCTCTTGTGTTGCAAGAGTTTAAACGGCGATGATCACGTACAATAAGGTGACCTGTACGCTTTTTATCTTGCTCTTTCATAAAAAATAGCTAAAACGGCTAAACTTAATCTAATAGGCAATACTTCAAAGTGAATGTTCTGTTGATTTATTTAGATATTTTTAACGACACACATGTATATTTGTCTGTATGTTGACAGGATGAAAACGAAGGACCTGTGACGAAAAGCATTCGATTGACAGCGGCATTGATACTGAGGAATATTGTCATATATTCAAATACAGGCAGAAGGTAACAGTTTACTATTAAACTTTTTTGAACCATATATTTAATCGAATAGTGTATTGGTTTTAAGTAAAAGTTTAAATTATATACAGTAGTAACGTTAATCAGACCACCCATTTTACCAGTGGGTGGTTTGTTTGCCCAGGATGCCGGTACGTTTCGGTCAATATTTGTATTTCGGTTCGAAGGGCGTCACAGCTAGAAATTTTAGTAGATCTTATGTCCCAAGGGGACGAACACAATGTGGATCCCGCTCAGACATTTGGGCTATCCGATTGTGAGTGATAGGCAGGGCGTATCACTTCACTTAACATGAGACGAACGCTTAACATCATTTGCTGGTATGTATTCAAAACCTTCTGTTTAGGCTGCATTTAGTGCTCGACCGACGGTCAGCGCCAAACTTGATTGCGGGTGTACAATTACGAAGAAAGATGAATCCATTTTTAACCTGTGCGTACTACTTATGGAAACGATTGCGGAATAAAAGACGGAGAAGATATCAGGCTTACCCAATTATTATAGACCGTCAAATTGAAGTAGAAATTTATACAATATATTCGAAATTACCAGAACACGACTTTTGTTTACGATTTTTGACTACGATGTTACACTCGCTCGGTCACTAATTTATGGACATAACGCGTCAGCGGACCGACCGAAGAGCTCGACCGACGATTCTCGTCAGTGCGACGTAGCAATTCATCAGCGCTGCACTGAACGCGAACATATTATGTTTTCATTGTACGCTTGACCGACGTTAGCGCTCAAAGTCGGTCGAGCCTAAATGCAGCCTAAAATACGTCAAGTCTATTAACTGCAAGTGTAATTGTTTCAGAATTATGCGACAGTACGAGGCCCATTTAGCAGCCATAGCACTCAGCAATGTAGAAGCTTCCAGAACGATCGCGCAAGTCCTGTACGACATGAATAATATTGGCGAGTCGACGTATGCGAGTAGACCGTATGACTGATGTGTTAGTAGTTAATTAATAGTGAATGTAGTTATACAAGTGAAAATCATGAAACTTTATTTAATAGTATATAACATGTGAGTGGTAATTTGGTCAGAGTTATATGCTTTTTGATTTCTATTGTGTTTTGTTGAAAATGTACAATCAACATCAAAATTTGCTACATTGTTACAGTAATATTCATTTTAGTTCATTTTTCATCAAGTAGGATTTGCTAATGTACCTCATCAGCGCATTCTACGAGAATTTAACTTTGAAACGTTCGTTTTCTGCCCACTAAACCACGTTATAAATGGACTTTTATGCAACTTTATGCTCTCATTTGTGCGAATTTATTTAGTAAGTATGTTGTTGCATTCCTAGACACCACACATCTATGTGAAGGCAATTTCCAAGTAGATGTTAGTATAAAATCTCACTTTACTGTAGACACACATCTTACTAAGGAGACGGGCAAATTAAAATGAAGATTAATATTAGCAATTTTGACGCTGACTGTACTTTTGCCAATAAATAAGTCGATTTCATCATATCCTATTTCGTTTGTTGCTCTGAATTTCAGCAACAAAAACGATTTTTTTTTGTACTATAGAAAAAAATAATTACGTTAGATATTTTTTTGAAAACCGCACTGTAAACGAACGCCACACATCCAGACAGTGGTATTGATATCCTAACTTGTGGCGTGTCGTGCGAAGGTGGAATTCGGCGGCAGGAATCAGGTGAAACAGCACTTCTTACTTAACTTACGGCTTATGAGACATATTCTGCTCAAACAGACAGACGGACTGAAGGATGCAGAGCAGAGTTTTAGCCTTTCGGTTGCCCTTAAAACAATAAACAATAAATTACCTGATCCAAATATTAAATTTGTCACTAAAATGGAAACGGCTCATGTAGAAACAACATGTAGAAACGAAATGAGTTTACGACTGAAATAAGTTATATCTGAAATAGTGAAATTAGATGCTTTGGAATATTCACGACGACTTAATAACAGTGCTGCTGGAATATTCCATAAGCACGGAAGGTTTTGACGGACAATTTGTTGTATCCTACAGAAATAGCTACACCAGTAGATGTTAAAATATGGTGTCATTCTCGTCCAATCTAATGATTGGAGTTTAAAACAGTGAATCTCGCTTTATTCGGCAAATAAATAACTTTGGTTGTGCAATAGAAATACAATCTGTGCTTAAAAGTTTATTTTTTTAACGGTTTTACTGTTGTTTAGAAAATATTACATTTTTTTTGTCAAAACAATAATATCTATACGTACTTGTAAATTATTGTTTTTGTATTACGACATGTGTACAAAGCTTTTGTACTGCTATCTTAGTGTAAGTGTAGACGATATGATAACTTGGTTAAGTGAATAAAAATTATGTGTTAAACATATTTTGTTTTTTATTATTATTTGTCCTTAACTCTATTTTGTAGGCATGGGGATGAGCCTATATGTGTCTGTAATTAATTACTGCAGAATAATATTAAATATATTGGGTTTTCCAATAGGGACTTGACAATTTTGAATTTAGTTTGTGAACGCACCTTTTCACTTAACATCGAACTGTCACCGTCAGTTTATTCAGTAGACATAACCTTTATATCGCGGTGAAGAACACGAACGAACAACATCTGGAAATCTTAAAAATTTACTACAGAAATTCGGAGTCGGTGGGCGATACTTTAAGAGCGTTAACTCCGATTTTCGGTCGTCATTTTCGCCCTAGTAGACAGGCAGTAACAAGTTTAGTGAAAAATTTTGAGTCTACATATTCGTTTTGTGATATTGCCGTGCCAGTGAGACTACGGGTTGGTCGAAGTGTCGAAAATATCGCTGCCGTTGAAACGTCAAACGATTTGGGCATCGCCAAGACCAATCTTTATGGCGAATTTTGTGTAAGGATCTTACTTTACACCTATACAAGATCAGGCTCACTGAAGAATTGAAGCCGACCATTCGGAGCGACATACGTTCTCCGATTGGGGTCTGGAAAAGAGTCGCCAAGATGCTCAATTTCATCGCAAAATCATCTTCAGTGACGAAGCTTATTTCTGGCTCGATGGGTTTGTCAATAAACAAAATATGCGGTATTGAGCGGGTGAAAATCCACGTGTGCTTAATGAAAAACCACTTCATCCACAAAAGATAACTGTTTGGTGCGGTTTGCATGCAGCGGCGTCATAGGGTCATATTTTCGTCGTCGATAGTGGTCGCCACGTTACTGTGAATGGTGATCGTTATCGCGCCATGATTATCGATTATTTTTGGCCCGAATTGGAATATATGGACTTGGGCAGCATGTGGTTTCTTTCAACAGGACGCCACAAGCCACAAAGCATACGTTACAATAGATTTATTAAAGAACAAGTTTGATTTGATGATGCGTTTTACCTCAAGAAATGGACCAGTCGATTGCCCGCCTCGTTCGTGCGATTTAACGCCTCTAGATTTTTTTTTGGGGCTACGTCAAGTCATTGGCCTATGCTTATAAGCCGACGACGTTGGAAGAGCTCAAAGCTAACATTGAAAGCGAAATAGCAGCCGTTTTGGCCGAAATATGTGGCCGAGTCATGGAAAATTGGCTCCAATGAATCGACCGCTGCAAACGTACCCGCGGTCGCCATATGAGCGAAGTCGAGTTCCATTCATAAATGTTTTGAATGTACTTCAACCCTATAATAAAGTTTTTGAAATATCTCAAATGGTTTTCATTTATAAATATATATATTTATATATTTTGAAAAAAAGTTGTCAAGTCCTTATTGGAAAACCCATTACTATGTTATTAATCTCTACGAACGCAAGGCTGAACATCTTCTAGAAGTGACACAGCCAATAGGCCACGCATAGCCTCAAACATTTCGCCTTATAGGTGATTCATAGACCACCAGCGAGTACCTTAGTAGTGATTTAGTATTAATAAAACGTATTATTGTATTAGTAATAATGGCGGACGTGTTTATCCGTTTATTACCGTCGTTTTGCACACTATTGCTGCATAAGTCCCTCAAGGACCGGAGCGTTGCAAGCTAAAATAGAGTCGTCCCGCAAGGGATTAGTACTTTTAAAATTTATATTACCTTTTTATTAAGATTTATCAGCACATATAAACAAATACCTCATAAACAAATCTCACTTAACCGTTTCCTGATCGTAGTGGTTTAATTCTCTTTGCTGTGTCCCCCCGTTGGTAGCTACAGGTCTGTACTAATAAAAATTCTAAAAGAAAAAACTATATTTTTCGAAAAATACAAACGTTATGGCAACCAGGACGATTACCTCACTTAATTACTCCTAAGAAGAAGAGCAAAAATTTTAGATCATAAGTTCTATGACTCATACATACAAAAAAGCGAGAATTCTATCATTCGCGATACATACCCTTTCACGATGACATATGTATGTCATATTTTTGCAACTGACTTTTAAGTGAATTTCCTGCCATCTGGTTCAAATAATAGTACCACCAACTCTAGATCACAGTTCTGTGAATAATTTTAGAGATATAATCACTGAACCGACAGAGATCCTTCGACAAGTCTTTAAATCTGAATAAAGCTGCTAGTCCGGATGATGTACCTCCTGTTCTAAAAACTAAATGCGCTGAGAGTTCAGTTTTCCCTCTTTCTATTCAAACGCAGATATTTCTATTATTTAAGGATTCGTTCCTGGCTTGTGGAAATCTGCATTCGTAACACCCATACACAAGGGAGGAGATAAATCAAATATCAAAAACTATCGGGCTATATCTAAGTTGACTTTTTGCATAAAATTTTGATAGTCAGAGAGATTGATTATTCCTAAACAACATGGACGCTCGATTGTCTGGAATGTTTTGCAAATCAACTAATTGCATCTATTGCAATTAACTATGTGTTATGGATTCTGTGCAACAGGTAGATATGTTATTGTTAGAGAGTACACGAATGTTGCGACCGCTAGATAGCTAATAGTTTGCTCTGCAAAAGAGAGCTGTTCGTGCTATATATCAGCTTGGTTATAGACAGTCTCTCAAAGAAAAATTTAAAGAAATAAATATTATGACTGTTCATTGTTAGTACATTTATGAAAATTTAATATACGTTAACAAAAATCGTCACCTTTTTGCTCTTAATAGTGATTTTCATTATTATAACACAAGAAATAAGGGATTCCTTGTAAATAATTCTAGTAGCCTTCATAAGATACCTAATAGCTTTAAGGGTAAATGTATACACTTCTATAATATAGTCCCAGCCACTGTTCAGGCATTATCTAAAAATAAATTTAAATGTTTTATAAAAAAATGGCTCTGTCGTAAATCCTATTACTCCACTGCTCAATATCTAAATGATCGGACAGCCTGAGACTAGATTATGATTTCTTTATTGCGATAGAAATGACTGTACAATATTGTATATTTTTATTGAAAAGAGCGCAAAAAAAGAATGCTGGGAGAGTTTCTTGCGCCGCTTCTTCTCTCTCAAAGCGCCATTTGTTTCCGAAGCGGTAGTAGTATCCAGTAATTATTAGAAATGACATCAAAAATAATTCTAAAGGAATCAATTTTAAGAAAATAAATGCCTTTTATGATTATATGGACTTTAGCAACGCGCTTAACCGTATTGACCACTATATCCAGAAGCTTTAAAAAGCAGGAATACAGGATATTTTTTACGATGGTTTTCATCTTACATTACAAATCGATCCCAAGCAGTTACTATAAACGGATTCGTTTCTAGGTGGATGTTCATTCCATCAGGTGTTCCTCAAGGCTCGCTTCTAGAACTAATTTTATTCTCTATATTTCTAATAATATTTCAACATGTTTTTCGCATTCTCAATTGTTTCTTTATAATTATTTAATCATAATACAAAAATATTTAAGCACGTCCAGTCACTCGATGATTGTCATCTTTTACTGGCAGACTTGAATAAATTCTTTAATTAATTTAAAATAAATAAGTTAGTTCTCAACGTCTCTAAGTGCTTTGCAATGACCTTTTCTCTGAAACGAATAAAAAAAATTAAATCCAATTATTATCAAATAAATAAATAAAGTTATTGCGTTTACTAATAGAATTAGAAATTAGAAAAAAAAATAGAAAGACTTAGGTGTTATCATGGACCCAAAATTGACAGTACCAAGTTTATAACACTTAAACCGATCAAAGTCCTGTATTGTATTATCTTATGTCCGTAGCATATTAGAATATTGCTCCGAAGCTTGGAACCCTAGTTATAATAATATATATATTGATAGGATTTAATCTATCCAAAATCGATTTTTAAGATACCTGCTGTTTAAATGTTTCTGACAAGGTGTACTTCAGTAAAATAGTTAATGATAAGGTAGATTAAATTAAGTTATGTATTCCTAAAAACAGCTCTGTAATAGTATCCCCTTTCATATCCCAATTTATAAAACATTATCTTGAACCACGTGTAAAATACTAACAAAAATGTATTATATCTATACTACTACTATACTTAAAACTAATGTAATAGAATATAAAAACTCTTAACTCTCTAGTAATTTTTAAACTAATTAGAATCAAATATGTAAAAACTAGCAAATGGATTTTTGTTAAACAAATAGATATCAACATAGTTGTAAATATTAGCTGTAAGTTTTCTCAGTAAATAAATAAAATAAAAATATATTCAGACTTCAATTTAAATTGAGCTAACCCAATGTGACATCGTGTGACAAGGCACAGGCGGATGAAAAGCTAAAATCTAAAATAGTGAAACTCGACAGTTTCACGGAAAGCAAAATACAAAGAAATATTACTAACTCGATCTTTATTAAATAGCAAAGAGAATTTAAACACCATTAATAGGTTTAAGTCGTCGGTGAGCTCACCGTTGAATCTATAGAAAATTTAAATAAAAATGGAACGTGGAGAAGAGGTTTCACAAATGTGACAAGCACGGGGGGGTTAAAGATCCATAAAAAGTGTGTTACGTTACTTATCGATGGTCCCCAATCGGTGGTTTTTTTCAAACCCTTGAACAGCTTTACCTGCCTTTTAAATTTCAAATATATATTATTAAGAGTGAATGACTTTATGTAACAAAAGAAATGAATTATACTGCACCACATTAAAATCACGGTCTGGCGAGATTCAGTTTAGTAAAACGTTGAGTTTTCCAGCGGGAGTTATAAAGTTAGTTAAAACTACAAGCCCAGCGCTAACTAGCAACATTTAATTCAAATGCAATACAAAATGTAGCTCAACGAAAAGTTTATCTCATATATAATTCAGTTCACACTGTTGAACGTAGCTTTCATGTGTTGTAAGTGAATTCTACGAATAAGTGGTTAAGATTTATTTCTTTTGTTGGGAGTGTAAACTTAAAGAAAAATGTTTTAACCATAATAAGCTAAGTCACTGGAGGAAAAAAAGAAAGAAAGGAAAGCAAAATCAATCTTTTCGGATAACTTCGCAATTATTTTTTGCTAAGTGTCATCTTTACACTATATATATGAATTATGTAGATATTTCATTTGTAAGTAGCTACCACATTTCTATATTTATTAAATTGGTTTTTATTCCAAAACGTTGTCCATGGTATGCAGCTTGGTCGCATTATATTGTCACAACGCCGCCAAAGACGAAATTTGCTCCTCAAGTTCTTGTGTTCTCGCCGTGGTGAAATATTTGATATTTGCTAATAAAATTAACAATTGTGAAGAAATCAGTGTAAGTAACTAAAAGAGTACCATAAGAAACGTACATAAATTACCTACACCTTGACTTGGCACATACTTTATAAAGCGTCGTCAGTAATCTGCAATAGTCGTCACGAGATGAATGTCATTTCCAAATAGAACACCGTACGGTCCTCTCGTGCGGGATGAGTGTGATAGCTGATTTATTCCACAAAACATTTCTAGTGAACATAATAACCAATATCCTTAACAAATTAACTTAACCAACCAATGGTCAATTTTCAGTTAGAAGTAGAATGTTAAATGTTCGTGATATATTAATGTTAACTGGTTAGTTTCGTTTTTCGGCTTCCAAGCCTTAATAAGATTTTTAGACTTATCTACCCTATATATGAATTTGAAAATCGAAAACATATTGATCTATCTGTGATCTCTTTGCATCTGCGACGCACTCGGGGAGTAGTATAAATCACTATGCAATCAATTCGGTTTGAAAATCCTATAAATATTTTGTAGTTGTGTAATTTGCTTTATCTACACCCATGCTTTAAATCATCTATTAAATATTCTGAAACAGTTAGCTTATTGCCAACATTAAAACACCCAATGTTCTAATAACCATTACATCATCCAAAAGAGTGTTGTAATGTTGTACTGAATTTCATAACAACACTCATATTTTTTTTTCATTCCCTTCATGCTCAAAGAGTTTTAACAAACAGACACATTCTTATTGCTCGATGCGTAGCATCTGTATGAATTTAAAAAAAAGAACATTTTGGTTTACGCGCGTTTCACACCACCAGAACGTCGCGCGCCATAAAAAAAGCAGGTTATTCGAATCCCCGCCATTTACCTTCGATATTTTTATTGTCTGGTTTACATAAAATGAGCGATTAATTTCCAAAAGAACATAATATTCAAGTGAATTTTAATTATTGCACTATACAAAATGTAAATTACTACTAAAATAAATAATTCTTTCATTCATACTTAGTTTATTTATAATCAGTAATGGATGATATTAGGTTACTACTAGGACTGGCTGTTTGAATGTTAGCAGTAAGCTAACTGCTTCAGAATCTGTTAGAGGATTCATATTTTGGGTGTAGATAAAATCTTGTATCCAACTGTTGATAATTAGGTATTAAAACACTCATGTGATACTATTATCACACTCGGCTTCGCCTCGTGAGATAAATCCACATTCGTGTTTTAATACACCTTATTACACAACAGTTGCATAAATAACTATTACGTTATTGTATAGTAATTGTTTGCTTACAAAGTCCATACGCGTCACTGGGCGCCAGGTTAACCGAAGATTAATTAGGGTCGGTCTAAGCCCGTAAATCATTCTCTTCTGCCGGCTGGAGTTATTAATAACAGATCTAGTTTGATTTAATTATTGGATATATATTCGGATATGTATTTACAGTTTCTCGGCTATATTTACCTAAGTATATACCTACATAAGTATAGTCAAAACTAATGGGCCTCCAAATATTATATTAGTATTATATTCATTAGGTTGATATTATTCAAATTTATCATCATCAAATTAATTGTATAACTCAACCTATTTTTACCATCTCATGAGTTCAATAAAAAGAAAGAAGTAATATACAAAAATAAAATAAATAAATAACTATTCATACTGAATAACAACCTAAAATAAGTAGATAGGTAGGTACATAAAATAAAATACAATTATTTAATTCAATTTTGCAAACTGAAGGGGTGAGAATCTATTTTCTATTTGCATCTCATTGAGATTCTACTAATGAGCTAAATCTGTGTCGTATAGTGTAAAATGATCTGTGTAGTCCAATATAGCTCTAAAGCTCTAAAGTTATATTGGACTACACAGATCCTGGCCCACCAACTGGAGGATGCTGTTACTAGAGCTCGCAATCTTTCCCAGAAGGAATATATACGAGCTCTGATATCAGCAAATCAAAATATCCCGCCTCGGCGAACATGCGTCGAGCATGTTATGAAGTTACCGAGGTAACTTCATAAGAATGCGGTAATGGCGACATTAAATGAATACACGGATTAATTATTAATTATTTTTTATCATTACGGTTCAGGACTACTAATAATTATCAAAAAGTAATTAAAAATATATAATTCACTTAAATAAATCAATTTTCCATAATATCATTTCGGAATAACCTGTAGGTAAGTAATCTAGACATTACATCCATTAAAATCAAGGTCTAATTTACCTCAAGGAAAGCAAGCCTGCATTTTTTACAATAGGTTAAATTCAATATAGATTAAAAGAATCTATAGTTAAAAAATATTTCTCTTTAGAGGGTAGAATAAAATTAAAAAACCACCCCAAAACCACTTTATCGAAAATATCGTAAAAACAAAAAAATATATAAAAAGCAATTAAATAAAAATTATAGATCTATAAACCTTATTCTAAGTAAATAAATTTTCTTTAATATCCTTTCAGAACAACCTGTAAGTAATCTAGAAACCGCGCGCTAGCGTAGAGTAGATGTCAGTGCATACACACTTTTATATTAATTACTATGACCCAATCGCACGGAGCACATTTCCCATAATATAGGTATATCAATCATTGTTCAACACAAAAATTTACTGAAAAATTAACATTTGTTCTATAACTTTAGTCTCAATCAAGAAGTTTTGGAGGATTTGTAGACGTAATAATTTATAGCAGTGTATTATCAATTTAAGTAAGCCCGTAAGAATTATCCCTGACAAGGAAAAGCTTTCGGCTTTGATCGATCATTGTTTCCATCATTCTTCATTGTTCCGGCCACCACTGACAATTATGAGAGAAAACGAATTCATCGTTAGCGTATCCTGTTTCTGCAATATACACCGCTTCCGAGAGACTTTCCCATATTATCATCAGACACCCACATCATCTGTCAGCAAGAGGCCAGGTTAATTTTTTCTACCCGACATATTGGCACTAAATTCAGAAGAATATCCTATACAATGTTGGTTTTACAACACAAGTAGGTAAATAATTAGGTAATAAGGACAGTTGAGAAAATGAAGGATAGGCATTAATGATCTGATTGGGAACCGCCGTTCTAATTAGCGTCTGACCGAAAATGCAAAATGGATGTCATGTCGCATTTTGTCAGCCTCGACATTCCGTACAGACGCGCGCTATCACGTGGAGTTTCCTCATAGATTCTCTGTCTTTCATTATAGAATATAAATATACGAATTTATGTATTAAATTTCTACTGTCCGTTACCAGCTTTCTCTAGGTTCTATTAGAAAAATAAAAAGAGTAACTGTGCAACATTCTTAAAACAATCATTCGTTATGAGCATAGAGCAACACGGTCTATCGGCGGACTGGAGGGGAGTAGCTTTACGCAGGAGTTCCCCTCTGTCAAAGTATAAGCCCACGCTGTCCTATCCATTGAATAAACATATAACTAATTATAGATGCGCGGTTCAATTGTCGCCCCACAAAAATACTGAATTGTTCAGTTTAAAGTTGCAAAAAAAGACGAAGTTGCCGATTTTTGGTAATACTTCTCACAATATATAAATTATTAATCTATTATATTTTAGTCTGGCCATAAATACTGTTACAATTAAAAATAAATAAAATATTTCATTTGAATTTGGAATCTGGCATTTTTATATGATTGTTCATTAAGTTTTCTCATAAAGATAAAGATAACGATAAAAGGGGTGATAAAGAGAACCGAATCGCTGTGATTGCATTACACAAAGTAGCTATGGTGCAATGCAATTTTTAAAACTCTATACGCTTGGTATTATAAAATAATTGTGTACCGGGCTATTAATAGGTAAAATGAGACCTCCTCTGTTTGTGACAGAAAAATATACGGCCAAAAAGGTGGTCAAAGCAGTAAGGGAAAGAATTCGAAGAAATCCTGTCGGAAAGCAAAAGCTTTTATCTTGGGAGATGAAGATAGCACCTAGAACCATGTCACGTATTTTAAAAGATGACTAAGGACTTGCAGCCTATAAGAGACGTACTAGTCATTTCATAACTGATAATTTAAACAAGAATAGGGTGGTAAAATCGAAACAACTATTGATGCGGTACGAAAGGAGTGCACATAAAAATTATGTTTACGGATGAGATTTTTTTTACAACTAAGCAACATTTTAACAAACAAAATTACCGTATTTATGCTCAAAGATCTAAGGAAGCTTCCCTATTAGTGAACAGAGTGCAACCTGGTCACTATCCGACTTCAGTGATGGTTTGGTGGGGTATTAGCTGTGAAGGAGTGACTGAGGCATACTTTTGTGAAAAAGGTATCGAAACATGCATCGGCACAATTGTATCAAGATACCATTCATGAGAAGGTAGTGAAGCCCCTTAACAACAACTTGTTCAATAACCAAGAATGGTCCTTCCAGCAAGACTCGGCACCGGGTCATAATGCTCGGTCTAGACAGTCTTGGTTGGAAACGAATGTTTCGGACTTCAGAGCTGAGACTGACCGTCGTCTAGTCCCGATTTAAATCCGCTGGAGCCATGATAATTTTGAGTCCCTAAAACATACGATTGGCAGTGAAGAATTTTCCCATGGAAATAGTTCGTGCTTCTAGTGATAACTGGCCTCAACGCTTAAAGGACAGTATTGCAGCCAATGGAGACCACTTTGAATTAGCTTTTTATAAATTTAAATTGATTTATATTTATGTATTAAAGTAACACACTGTAAAAGTAATAAATGTTATTTGCAATAGAAAATGTTTTTTTTTCTTTGCTTCATTATTTATGTCAAACTTTGGTATTAATATATATTATTATTAATATATATTATATAGAAGTTGTACGAATTCCTCGAAGTTTGTGATGAGAATCAACGAGAATAAATTTGTTGGAGGGGATTAGTGTTAATCGCTGGATATCTTAGATCCGACTTTGCTTTGATTAATTACCATAATTACCATTTGAAACTCGGATTAATTTCCAGGGAAATTAGTTTTAACGCGGTTATACCTTATACTTATATTTTTTTATATACGATTTTATAATACATTGTTATTATATTATGGGTTTTTTCCGTTTGAGTCGCCGCACAGCTGAAGCTAGCATCCACTATTGGACCGAGTTCAGGCCGATGACCTTAGTTTACTTGTAGAATAAAAAAGTCAGGGGTCTAAACAATTTTGACAACATTTTATACGTAATGTTATATTTTGAATATAAATAATCTATAGGGATTTTTAATTTTATTGTTAGGGGCGTCAACTCATTTTACTGCATATCCGCGTCTTATATTGTACAGGAATATTTTAATACTGTTTATTAGTGTGATAAGATTTATTATTCAACATACATAATGCACCTAAAGCCCAACCGCATGGCTTAGAGTTAGGGGTTAACACGTCCTCCACCTAAGAATCAGTTCATGCTCCAACATCGAGAGAGGCTCCTCTAGAAGTCAAAACATCACACGAAGTCATTAACTTTGGAGAACTTATCAATTCATACACTCAAAAATTATACATGAGATAATCGAAAAGGAAACACTGCTGTTGGCGGTAAGTGACTGGTTTCCAAAGCAGATTATTTTTAAAGACCAAACGAGAGTCTTATATTTTCAGTGACGGCACAATAAAGTCTGGCAACATAGGCGCATCACTTGGACTCTTAATATCTCATTGCACTGTCTTCCAAACAGAATGCATTGGTATCATGGAAGCGGCTACAGCTACTTTGATATAGAAGGTAAAGGACTACTCCATCCACATCAGCAGCAGATAGCAAATCAATACTACAAGCTCTACAAAGCAACACTTCCACCTGAGAGCTTATATATGCAATTTTTCTCGTAAAGTGCTTCCATGAAGGCAAAGAGACGATGACATACAGCATTCTGGAGTGTACGAATGGGGCCACATATTAGGCCATGTACCAAATTTTTTTACTTTTTAATCATAGAACCCCATACTTTTGCATCACAAGAATGTTGAATTAAAAACTTTGCCAAGTATTCAATGATGACTTTTGTTTGCAAGATACTTTTCCATGTTCATTTGAATCAAACATAAGCATATTTCAGCAGGTTGGCAGTGAAGTGGTAATCGATACGATAACTATACAAATACCTAGACTGCTTGGTCTAAATTTCTCCATAAATCCGTTTAGAAGAGAGAAAGCTTACAGAATAACTCATATTTTTAACACTATGAAGGCATATTACAAATTGATGAGTGTTTACGTTTGATAAGGATATTATTTTATGGAGGAAACTATCCCATATCTGGATATATTTATCGCCAAACGCGTGTCAAAGACAATCACATTCGATCGAAACGTAATTTTTGTGACAAGCCGTTATTTTTTATGGGTAATATCTCACATTTCTTGTGATAGTTTATGACACAATAAAATATTTGGTATTCTTTTATTAATCCTGTATCAGTTTGTGAATAACAGACAAGCGAGGTATGTATAACAAATTACATTACGGCCACTGTATTGAATGAGGTTTTTCTGTTTAACTTATTCTGCGTTAGGAACCTATTACTAGACAAGCTTGTAGGTAAAGTGGATTAAGTGGGTACCTTTTGAATTTCAGTGTGCGGTTGCGGTACTCGCATATACAATATATACTGGCAACGAGTGACCGCTCACAAACTGAAAGGCAGTGACGGACATTCTCCTTTTAATCTCACTCTCAATTGTAGTGTTTGGCGCTGCTTGGCGAATATCCAAAGAAATGGATGTCAGCGCGACGCACCAACTTGCCATCTGAAACGAACTACGAACTATCGTGAAGAATTCACGACCACTCCAACTATCTAAATGGAGTAGCAGTGCACTGTAATCGATACTGTGAATTAAACTGTAATTTATAGTAACCTCAAGACTAACTCTGCAATTGCTATAACATTTATACATTTTAATTGCAGGGTTAGTCGGAGATATATATTTTTTAATTCTATAGAGAGAAGAAGAATTGTATTCACCAAATTACATGACGTAGTGACACCTCGGAGCAGACTAAACACAAATTTGCACCCAGAATGGGACAATATCATGATCAGATTCTTGAAGTATACCAGAAGTAAAGTTGTTTCCATGTTTACTTACTTGGCTTACTTTTGTTTTGTTTTACCAGATATAAACAAACTGTCTATTATCATATCATATCCGGTACACAAGAGAGGAACAGAGACTTTTATAATGATAGACCTATCTCAGATTTGCCTAACACATCGAAGGTGTTAAGAAAAAAATATTAATGCAAAACTTATAAATTATCTTAAAAATATAAAATATAATAATCTTACACAATTTGTTTTATAACAAGGGGGATCCACCAAGGATGGAGTTACAGTACTTAGGTCGCTAATAAATGCAAGATTGACTGTATTAAAAGATCAAGGATAGGCTTTTGGTACCGTTTCTCTTCCAATCCTTGTGTCCAAGTTAAAAATATTGGTATAAGACGAAACCCTCTAAAAAGTTCAATATATACTAGAAAGTAGACAGTTAAGATAGTATTCTATACTAGTAGCGATGCAGTTGAATCATTTAACGTCTACATCATTATTTCATTTAAATAAATAAACATTTTGACTATTATTATCCATGATAATGTTCTATATGTTCATAAGCACATTGAGGAAATTGCTAGAAACTGTGACAATCATAATGTTAACAGGAGGAACAACCATAAACTTGTAATGCCTACTACTCGGTTAAGTCGAATTAGTAAGTCTTTTATTGGGCGCTGTAGATGCTTCTACAATATGATCCCATAATTGTTAAAAAAACGTTTGTGTGGGAACGGTTACTATAGCATCAACGTTTTTCTAAATGATACCACAGACTGGGAAATGAAGCGAACACCCTCAGACTCTTTAATTATAAATGTTAATTGTACGATATTACATTGTAATCCA
Organism: Leptidea sinapis; assembly: GCF_905404315.1. Lineage (NCBI taxonomy): Eukaryota > Metazoa > Arthropoda > Insecta > Lepidoptera > Pieridae > Leptidea > Leptidea sinapis. The sequence goes on along the minus strand of NC_066286.1, from coordinate 12,134,474 downwards.
TATTTTTATAAAAAAAAGCCCACTGAATTTCTTGCGCCCGTTCTTCTCAGGTCTGAGGCAGTCTATTTTGAATGGGTGGTAGTTTTTGACGTTAATGAACTTGATTTTGAATAAAAATATTTGAATAACATTTGGTACATACATATTTTCTTATGCCGATATTGCTGCTGTTGTTTTTAATAGAAAGAGTTGGTCTAAAACAAAGCGCATAGTCTCTCACCACTTTATATGTCTTCATTACAAACTATTTATAATGTAACAATATTTGACAGTTATTTCGTGTTCAGTGTTGGTTCATACGCTTACTTATGGTAGAGAATGGGGTAAAACTGACGGTAGACAGCTATTTAGGAGGGAAGTTATTTTAAAGTGGTTACATTTTGTTTTATTATGGTGTACAACGAGAAATAAGTGATCACTGCTACATATTTACTCTCTTGCAATAACAGAAGCATTACCGGCCTTTTAGGTAGGTTACCTCAGCGTATCGACTTGAAAACATCACACAAGTACGTTCATTCCATAGTTTCGTTGTACATTTGTTGAGGATGATGTGATGTGATGATGCAATTCGGTGAACCGAATCAGGTCTAGCTTTTCGGGACTCTAGCCATGATAAATGCGATATAAGACACACAATAAAGCGACGTCTCAACGCCAAACGATCAGATCATATAATCATAGATTCCGAGCAGGCCTTGCGATATAAATATTAATAGCCGAAACACGTCCGCTGCTGGACAAAGGCCTCGCCCAAAGATCGCCATGACGATCAGTCCTGCCCTAGCCTCATCCAACCTATCGTCGGTCCATCTTGTGAGGGACCTACCAACACTACGACTTCCGGTACGTGGTCGCCATTCGACGAATTTAATGCCCCAACGGCCATCTAGCCCGTCGAGCTATGTGCCCTGCCCATTAATATTTAATAATAAATTATTTGAATGGTATCTAACTAGTAACATAAGACTAGAAATAATGATAAACAAATAGCTTTAATTATTCATTTAATGTTGTTAATCATACTGCGTTAAAACGGCTTAGGAGTGATAGCTATCCCGGGAAAAAGTGTACCCCAACCACACAATCCCGTAAATAGGGAGCACATTCGCTTATGTTTAGAGTTTACGAGCTCATCGGGGTTGATTAACGTATTTTATTCAAACCGTAAAGGTGTCTTCAAACGAAAAACGAAAACGTAACGTCAATAACGACTTTAATTGCTGCTTCTGAATTTGATAATATTTTTCAAAATATAATTGCAAAAGATTACAGTAATATTTACAAATTTCCTTGACGCTTTCAGCCCCGAATAGGGAATTTTCGCTCGAGTCTGTTTGATCATTTATCATCTTAATTAATCAGTAGGTGCTACTTGGACTTGCTGATAAAAAACTGTGCCATGAATGACAGCAATATTAATAAATCTTAGTTTATTCCTAGAATAACGCTCAATATTTTAAGGTTTATATTAACTAACTAAAAAAGGATAAAGGATGATATTGAGAGATTAAACAAGCGGACGGCTCACCTGATAGAAAGTGATCACCACTGCAAGTAGAGGAATTACCATTGCTGGCCTGTTACTGGTTAGCCCTGTTTTACTCATATCCTTTTATTTTATGATTATGTTGGTAAGCATGCATGGTGTAAGTAACGGAGTGATCAGAAAAACTAACGCCACAAACATAATAATTAATATCATCATTACTATCTAGATGTGTGGCACTCCATCGAAGGGCATAAAAAGGCATATACGGCATTTATTTTCTCAAAATCGATTCCTTTAGAATTCTTCTTGGATGTCATTTCTAACGCTCCAACCGCTTCGGAAATAAATGGCGCTCTGAGAGAGAAGAAACGGCACAAGAAACTCTCCTAGCAGTCTTTTACACAGTAAAATACTGTACGGATTGTGTGAAAATATCTGAAGTATACTAAACTAGCGGTCTCAACATTCGTGTAATTCACGCCGCAGACCTGAGTCTATCTGCTAGTTGCGCAATATGTGGATCCCACTGAAGCTTTTCGTCTAACGTGATACCTAAAAAGACCGTAGTGTCCACAAGTTCCAATCTCTGGTCATTGGTTCTGGGTGGTTTGCCCTTTCTTACCCGTATGGAATATGGAATGACCTCGCTGCACTTTTTTTCCCAAGTTGATACGACATAGGTTCCTTAAAAAGAAAAGCGTACTGCAACCTGGCAAAGGCAAAGACCGGCAAAGCTCCTGTGATTCATCCGGTGTTGCATTAAAGTGTAGGCGGTGGTAATTACTAACAACCAGAAGACCCTCGTTTGTCGTCCTGTTGTATAAAGAAAAGTCAATGTAAGACAAGAATATAACAGGATAGTCTAGCCAGTAAAAAGCGGCAAAACTGTGTGTAATGCCATTACTGTGTGTATTACGTATCGACCTCGCTCTCAACGACCGCACGAGGGAAACGAACAGAACGTTACCAACAGCGAAGGGTTTCCGATTTCAGACCGTTTGGGTACATGTACCCATAACGGTCTCCCGATACGGGTTATTTTTATAGCGATACCTACCTATTAACGTTTGGTGTCGCCCGCTGAATAATTGAGTTATGTTACACCATGTTTTTTCTGATAAAATTTTTAAACGATTTTTTGGTTAAATATATAACAAAATTTACATCAACTCAAATAGCAATCATAAAACATTTAGATTACTAAACTCAGTCTGTTGACGATCTTTCTGGTAATTCTGTTCCTCAGAATCTACTTAGTAAACAATACCTGGTTATTCATTCATTATATTAAATTATTTATGGCACCATTTATAATTTAGTTATATAACTAAGCTTTTACTTTTATTTTATGTAATACTACCTGTTACTTAGGACTTTGTCCGCATTTACCAGAGTAACCATATTACTTTTCGCTTCAAATGCCACATGCACATATTATTATGTTGTTATGCAAAATAATCATATAACTCTCATCGTTAAGGCAACGTAATTAGAAACGCTTTCGTCCAAACATTCTTTCTCCGACTAATTTGCAAATCTGACTAGTTTTTCTTTTTTGGGTTAGTAAATAGCGTTACACTCACAAATAACGTGGCTTTCTTTTGGTAACAGAATTTCCAAATTTTTTTGTTTGTCCGACCAAAGAGGCATTGATGGTAAGTCACCGCAGCTTATACTCTCTTGTGACTCCAGAAGAATCACGTCAAGAGCGTTGTCAACCTTATAACGCCTCGAAGCAAGCAAACAAGTAGCAGCACATTACATACGAAAAAACTCTAATTCTAAAAATCTTAACTATGTCATGTTTCGTCTCATACTTTAGCGATTTTCGAAGAATGAGTGACTTAAATTGATAATCACAAGAAAAACGACCTAACAGATTTTAACTTACGAGCTCAGGGTACTATGGACAGAAACCTAAATCGGGCCACTGTTCATCTCACGAACATTGGTTCCAGCATTAATCTTGCTCTTATTTTACATTGCCAATGGATCTTAGAACTAATTCACCTCCGGTAGGGTTGAAATCAGGTTGTATACACAATTACTTTATAAGGCAAAGTTGGTAGCGTCACGTCCATTCAATTTATCAATTCAATGATGGATCGTACTTGGCGAGGAGAGAATGTATCTACATGTTCAATCACAAGTTTCATGGCCGAATCTGTTTGATTGAAATTGGGAAATATACTGGGAAACACGGTTATTCCATTTAATATACTCGTATTATACAAACTTGGTTGGAGCTTTTGTTTGCATAGATCAGGTTTGTATCAAAAAGTTATACTATTTATAGCTAATGGCACGATATCCAGGGTTTAAGTGTTTGTATGATGTACCAGTTAATTTAAAAACACTTAAATGAAGCTTTATTCAGAACACATTCTCGTTTAATTAAAAATATCACCATTATTTAGCATTTACAAGAGCCTGATGAAGAGTCCGAAGATTTCCCCGAAAAGTGTTTTAAAGTATCAATACCCGGTGCAGGTTTCTTGTCCACATTTGATATCAATCTCTTGAGTTGCGCGATGTATAGTGCCGGATGTAGTCCTTTTGGACAGGCGAGAGTACAGTTCATAATAGTGTGGCATCTAAACGCTGCGAAGTCATCTCTTAGATCAAACAACCTCGAGTTAGTATCCTCATCTCTTGAATCTATAACCCATCTATATGCATGGAGTAATGCAGCTGGTCCTAAAAACCTTCTTCCATTCCACCAATAGCTTGGACAAGCAGTAGAACAGCATGCACAAAGCACGCATTCATACAATCCTGTAAGTTTCGCATTGTCTTCTATACTCTGTGCGTATTGGTGTTCACCAAATGGCTCCTTAGATTTACGGATCAAATAAGGGCGAATGTAGTTGTATGCGTTGAAAAAATGTGTCATATCCACAACCAGATCTCTGATGACGTACATGTGAGGTATTGGGAGAATTGTAATGGTTTTGTCTGGTGGGATTTCTGTTATACATGCAAGACAGTTATTACCTTGGAGATTAATTGCACAGGAGCCACAAATACCTTCTCGACAGGAACGTCGGAAGGCCAATGACGGATCCATGTCTTTTAGTTTTATGAGAGCGTCAAGTACCATTTTGCCACAAGTGTTTACGTCGAGGTCATAGGACTGCATCTTGGGAGCACCTGTCGTCTTAATACCGTCGTATCTATAAACTTTAAAAACCCTCCTGGGATTAATATCTTTCGTTGGCTTCGGTTTGGCATGTGCGTATCTGATTTGCCTTGATGAAAAGTGGTTTTTCACGAATAGAAAGGCCATAATATTAGTATAATTTGTAATATAATGTACATAGATTTAGATTATTAAGATATTATGACATTATTGGCGTATGATGTAAATAGATTTTTGAGTGACGTTCAATATATTCAAAACCTATTTGGTGGTAAGGCTATATTAACTTTGAACACATTGCTGAACACGATTCACTTATTGGAATCACTTTAAAAACTTATTTGTTATGTCTATTAAAGCCCACGCTATTTGATTTTTTAAATCAAATATAGTATTTTAGACTGGTCCTTGAATTTCTTGTAGAGCGGAAATTTCTACCTTATTGAATAAAGTATATTTGACTTTGACTTTGAACAAAATATTAAATGAACAATAAGAAGTTTAGTTAAGCAGGTATTACTTCCACAAATCAGCATGTGTTGTCTCTATTTCCATGGTACTTTTCCGAACTCATGGTTTAATTAAATAATAATAATAACAATTTATTGCTTACTGAGGGGAGACTGATTCCGATTCTTAACGAAGGTGTAATTCTTAGGTGCGAGGCGACGCCGAGAGCCTCAATACAACTGAGTACAAAATTATCCTACACGTACGAGGTAGTAAGCAAATTTAAGAAAGATTATTGTTTGATTAGCTATCACACAATATTTGAATTATAACTGGATAGTATTCTTTTTGGTAAAAATATTCAATAGTCATAACACAAATAAAGAATACGCTAGAAATTTACTTTCATACATTTTTACAGCGCGCTAAACGACGTTAGTAATAGTCTCACATAACTTTTTCACCCGCATATTGGAGAGCCCGTCCAATACATTTTCGGTTTCGGTTTAAAGAAATTTAATTCTCATTAAGACAGTCGTCACTTACATGAGAACATAAATTCTGTAAATTGGAGGCAAATTTGTTTATTGCTGCTTTCCGGTTTTAACGCGGTGGGCCAATTTAGATTTAGTCTATAGTTTGCGCTTGGAGATCTTGGAATATCAAAATATTAGATATCTTTACAGAACAGAGTTACTTATGATTTTTGCCATGTTTTTATCTATATTAGGTACAACATCGTTTTAAGCGAATACGATACAATTTTTGGATGATTGATTAGCTTTGGAAAAAGTTTGGCGCGAGGTTGCTTACTCGATGAGAGTTTTAGTACAAAGCCATAAGGGCTATTTTGTTTGTTTTATTCAGGCCAAAGTGATAATGATGACGGTGAAAAATATATGATTGATAGCCTGATCAACTTGCTTAAAGTATATTGCTCGGGGAAAACTCCGGATCAACATTTAAATATAGATCATCTTATGTAATAAACGTTTGTGTGGTAAAGGTTTTTACCTTTACCACACAAGCATCGAAACTTGGGCAGTGGTTCAGTCCCTTCAGAACGCCCGTATTGATCACCGTAACACTAACCTCATAAAAAATATCTACAACAATGCAACTTTAAAGGTTAACTTACCACTAGAAACTCAAACTGTCAAGATTCAGAGAGGAGTTAGACAGGGAGATACACTCTCTCCAAAACTGTTCACCCTAGTACTGGAGGACATTTTCAAGAAGTTGGATTGGGAAGAACGTGGCATAATATAGAGGGCAAGAGACTGAGTAACCTACGATTTGCGGATGACATAGTACTTTTTGCGGACAACCCGGATGACCTTCAAGTTATGATACAGGATCTCAATCAAGCATCTGAGCAGTGTGGCTTAGAAATGAACCTCGACAAAATCAAGATCATGACCAACATCCTAAATGGTACCGCAAACATCAGCGTAAATGGCACTTTCATCGAAAATACCTTGGTCAAGGGTCGTAATGGGAAAGGACAATCAGGCTAACGAAATTGACAGGCGCATAAGACTGGCGTGGGCAGTTTACTCGAAACTCAAGTTCGCGTTTAACATGAAAATCAGTGCCGACCAAAAAGCTCGTATTCACGACCAGTGCATCTTGCCAGTGCTTACGTATGGGGCTGAGACTTGGGTTTTTACTAAGGAGATCCTCCACAAACTTCAGGTGGCTCAAAGGTAACACACATAATAATATAATACATAATTTTGTGGGGTGGCCATCTTGGATTTCAAACATGAACCAAAATTCGTTCTCGGCACCCTCGAGAACCTCGGATACGATACCCATATTGATGAAATCATAATTTTGCGCGGCGGCCATCTTGGGTTTCAAAAATGATCCCAAATTCATTCTCTGCACCCTCGAGAACCTCGGATACGATACCCATATTGTTGAAATCATAATTTTGCGCGGCGGCCATCTTGGATTTCAAAAATTATGCCAAATTCGTTCTCTGCACCCTCGAGAACCTCGGACACGATATCCATATTGTTAAAATCATAATTTTGTGCGGCGGCCATCTTGGATTTCAAAAATGATCCCAAATTCGTTCTCAGCACCCTCGAAAACCTTGGATACGATGTCCATATTGATGAAATCATAATTTTGTGCGGCGGCCATCTTGGATGTATCTAACTTCCCTAAAGTACATACATACAAAAATCCCGCGTGGCATAATATTCAAAATAATATTACGTTCATTTTATTTTACAACTTTCTGACTTCCATTTACCTATATATTTTAACAAATATGCTGTCGCATCATCATTATTTTTTTTGTATGATTTCCGATTTGTACTTGTTTGCTAAAATCTTACGTAATGTGAGCCCGAGAGAAACGAACACAATACCGTCCTTGACAGTGGTCACGGGCGTACTCGTACTGCTGGCATGAGCGAGCATGCAACCAAGGCGCCGCGTTTGGTTTATTACGAAAAAAAATAATAAAAAATAATTCACAAAGCGAATTGATAAAACCCACGGTGAATATTTATAAATACTAATAAATTATCAAGTAAAATAAGTTTTGTGTTTATAGCCATCATAGTTTAATGATAATATAAAACAATTCATATAAAAAAGCCATTTTACAAAAAATAAATCTATCGAGATTTTTTTTCGTAATCGTGTTTTCGAAGCTGCAATAATTTAGATAAAGAAATGAAGATAAACATGTCAAAATTTGTAGAAGTATTTTAAGTAGATTTTCGAAAATGTTACTTTTTAGGACTATAGCGCCTTAAATAATAAGTTTAATTGTACAATATTACATTGTAAACATTTTTTCGATGAAAAAAAAAAGCCCGCTGTGTTTGTTGCGCCCATTCTTCTCAGGTCTGAGGCATTCATTTTGGAATGGGTGGTAGTTTATGACTTGCAATAAGTGATGTCACATTCTATTTTAAATAAAAACATTTGAATTTGAATAAAATATGTAGTTCTTTTTCTTCTTGGCATTTATTTTTAATTCATCAAACATTTTCAACGAACACCAAAATAGTAATCTCACTTAAATAGTAATTACAATTAAATTAACAAATGGTAAGGGAAATCATTATAACAATGTTGCAGGTACAATAATAAAACGGCACATTTTTATTTTCTTATAGATAATGTAATAAAATATAAATGGATGATAAAAACATATCAATTACATTTTATAAATTTTTGGATAGATATTAGTTTTAGGACTGATTTACATCAAAATTTAGGATTCAAAAGTTGTTACTCGGATGTAGTTAGTTATGGTTGAATTTCAAACCTAAGGTCGAAGTCCAATACAAATATATTATGTCCATTAAACAAATATTATTATATTTATATACAACCAGATACTTTCATTTATATATAAATGGTATATTCAGGAGCTGTTGACTCGATAAGCTCAAGCTGCTCAAAGTAATTTTCGCTTGAATAAATTTTCTACAAGTAAAGCAAAAAAATTATATAATTAAAAATGAAAAATGGATTTTTCACAATCATCTATACCAACTAGACGTTCCGACAATTAGATCGATTATAGAATATTATCGTACGTGTGTAAAAGCCCTAAACATTACGGATTTTCTTTCACGATTGACTTCTTTCCCACTTTATTTTACGTCTGAAATACTATATTTGACAACGCTTACGGAAAATTTGCTCCCAATTGACAGCTGTCTCTGAGTGGGAGAATCATTTATAGGTTAATATTAAGGAAAAATCTCTAGAGAAAATATGTTTGGAAAAGATCTTAGGAAAATTTTGCAGATTATTTGCGATGAAATATATCAATACTGCCATCCAATATATAAATAATATTATATCGCAATATTTGAATATTGATCTGTTTCTCTTTGATGTATTTTATGTCGTTAATTCAGTTTTGTATCAAGCAAAGTTATCAACTAGCTTATGTCTGTGACACAGATTATGTAGACAATTCATAGTGGAATCTTCTTAATGAAATGAAATGAAAATAAATTTGCTAGAAACTGTCATAACCATAATGTTAACACCAGGAACAGACATAAACTTATAATGCCTACTAAAAAATGGTGTAAGAAAGTCGAGTTAGTAAGTCTTTTGTGGGGCGATGTAAATGCATTTACAACCAGATCCTAGAAAATGTTCAAAACAAAAGTATTATGTTATTCAATAGCATTGTTAAAAAACGTTTGTTTGGTAAAGGATACTATAACATAAATGACTTTCTCAATGATACCACAGATTGGGAATAGGGTGACCGCCCTCAGACTATTAAATAATAAGTTTAATTGTACAATATTATTTTGTAAACATATTTTAATTTATTGTACGATTTCACATTATAACGATATTTTTATATAAAAAAAAAGAAGCCCGCTGAGTTTGTTGCGCCCATTATTCTCAGGTCTGAGGCATTCTTTTTGGAATTTTTGACTTTCATTAAGTGATATCACATCTTATTTTGAAAAAAATATTTGAATTTGAAATAAAGCTGATGAAAATGATAATATTTCTTCAAATCACCGTCCCTCCGGATCCCATCGCCCTTACAGTACTGTATTTGATATTGATAATGAGCCAAGTGCTAAAGTTTTAATTGTTTCATTCATATTGAATCATGTTACTCCGCTTCGACCTCGTGTTGCTTAGATGGGACTGAGCGTCAATACTATATAATCCCTGGCACTATATTTCATTCAGATATTCTGAGATATAGCATTTGATAACAAATGTAGTAAAATAGAGATAAAATAATTCTAATAGTATATAAGAAATCCTTTTTTGGTATTTGTCAGTTGTGTGGTTAATTGGTAAGTGTGTACTATAATATAATATTATAATTTTTGTTATATTACTCAAAATTCAGACTGTTAATTCATGCAGTACATTAGAAATGCTTAATTAAAATCCACGATAGCATTATGTAACATTATGTTTTTATGTTAATCTTGACTAATATAAGCAGATGTTCCTTTATGTCAGTTTGGTTGGCAATGCTTAATTACTAACATTTTTTTGTTGGTACGAGTAGCCTGCCGTGCTGTAAGAACTTTTAAAATAAATCTAGTATGTAATTGAGAGCATTGCAAATATTTTTTTTTATTAAAGAACGCTAGATTTATATATAGCATTTTTTATAATAAAATTATTATAATGACTTGTGTATACATATGGATATATTTAATTACGTTCTCGTTACAATAATAGAAGTTCCTGTGTAATTCGATACATGAGACCACATTAAATAATTCCATATTTAAGTTCACCGTATTTCGGTCCGCTACGTTATAAATAGCTTACATGCAGGGGCGTGCATTGGTTTTCTAGCAAGGTAGGCATTCTAGATTTCACTAGTCGTGGTTGCGCTTTAGTTTGACAGTATTAGGTTTTGAGTTCTAAATATTGAAATTGTATATCGAATCTAGAGGCTGCCTACCGTAGGTAGGTATTTAGAATCTAGCCTAAGGAAAAAAATTATGAGTGGGTGTTCAGTAAATTTTTTGTAATAAATTACGGAACCAAATTAAAGTAAATCAACTTTAATATTAGTTCTAAATTTATGTAGTTTTTTACCGAGGTAGGCACTGCCTAATTGCCTATATGGTATGCACGCCCCTGCTTACATGATGCTAACGCATTAAGATCGGTCCTATTTATCATCGCGTTAATACTGGATCGCTCGATTATTGCCATAAACAAATAATGAATTAATATGCTCATTGTAGACATAATCAAAATGAAATTCTTCGCTGTTTTCGCCGCTATCTTGGCTGTGGGAGCCGCCACCACCATGACATCAACGTGGACCCTCCAGGAGCTGGACGCTGCTCTCTCCAACCCTCACACAAACCCCGCCTTCGTCCCATACTTGGAACACGCCCTCAACGAATACATGCACGCGCTCTGGGCTGGTCACCAAATCGTGAGTACACGTCAAAGTCAAAGTCAAATAAACTTAATTCAAATAAGCTTAAACTAAGCCATTTGGAATCATCACTACAAATATTTCTTATAAATTACTGAATTTACCATATTATGTTCGTAAAAAGTTGAGCTCGTGATACAAGAAACTCAACGGCCACTCTTTTCAAGAGTATTTTACGATGGCTGTGATATACAAAACAAATTAGTTTGTAAGGTGCTGCATTCTATATATGTGTCATGTTTAAATAATATAAATTATTTCATAAAAAGTAATAAATAATTATCTGTATAAATATAAATTATCAACCTTTTAAGCTTGAACTCATTGTTTGTGTAAGGATGCTTCGTGAACATGTTGGTCGTGATTACTGTCACAGTTAGTAATTGCATCCAACAAATACAATGATTCATTGAGTTGACGCATGAACCAGCCATCGATCCCTTCGCACAAATTTGAGGGAAGGAGACGACCCGGCACACGACGCCACCGCAAGCAACGTTTATTTAATTTCAAAAACAAACGTAAACTTTGGTATTTACAAAAAATAAAAGATGTATATTTTGAAAATAAATGTAAGTTTAAAAAAAACGTTCAATAATACAGCTATAACACGTTTTCACTTCCATATCTTATTAAAAAACACTTGACTCCAACTATTTCACCCAGGATTTGGAGTTCTTTCGTTTCTGATCTATCTACATGTGTCAATATCGGTCCTAACGCATCGAAGATTAAAATAACAGTTATTGTTACGCTTATCAAACACTACAATGATCTTACCGCACTAGCAATATCAATCGATTATATCTAAATGTAGAAACTCTTCCACAACCTCCAACTACACCAATCAAATATTACATTATGCCAAAAGTATTTGCAAACGTAAGTAGCAATGTAAGCTATGTATCTATTAGGCCCAGTATCCACCAAACCGGAGAGGAGATGTATTTTGATAAAAAGTTCAAGCAGAGGGGATAGGAGATGTCCCAATTGTCTATAGTATTTTGTGGCGCGTCGAGCGATCAAGCGAGCGAGAATGCCCTTTACCCCGCTGCCTTCTCCCCGCGCCTCGCACACCCGCAAGCGTTGCTATAAACACAGCTCACATGTCCTCTCCGCTCTGGTAGAAATAACCTGACAGCTTCGCGGCTTATCTCCTCTCGTTATCGTATCCAGCAAAGCGGGGAGGATCCTCTCCTCCCCGCTTTGGGTCCCCGGGTCTTAGACAGGACATATTAGTACTTATTTTCTCTTTCTTTCTTATAAAGATGAGTATAGCGTGCAAAAAAATAAAATAAACTAGAATTAATATTTAAATTGATTTTTTTAAATATATAATATTACATCAGACACGGCATTGCATCGTTACATTTTTATTACATGTGTGAATGATATGATGAACTGATGTCCAAGGTCAAGGTCGCGCAAAAACGCAAGTCTTAAATTATACATTACAGGAAAACATTGCGGTCCCTCTCCCCGCTGAGGTCCTCCTGCCAATCGCACCAGAGGTCGCTGCCCCCGCCCCTCCGGTCTTCACCAGCCCCCTGGTGCAGGTCATAGTCAACGTCAACAAGAAGACTCAACAGGTAAAAGAAAATTATTTATTTATTTAGGTAATAAATTAGTTTTATGAGAACAAGTGGTAACAAAACATGGGCACTTTTTTCAAGCTTCAGTATTTTACACAATATTTATGCAATCTATGCAAAGTAAATAGCTAGGAAAAGACAGTAAAAGAAATATGGCACATAGGCAGTAAACTCCTCGAATGGCGACCACGTACCGGAAGACGCAATGTTGGTAGCCCCCCTCCCCCATAGGATGGAACGACGATCTGGTCAAGATCACCGGAATACATTGGATGAGGGTAGTGCAGGACCGATCGGCGTGGAGATCTTTGGGAGAGGCCTTTGTCCAGCAGTGGAAGTCTTCCGGCTGATGATGATGAAATAAATAAATCACGAAAAATTGTTAAGAGTTATGAGTACAGCATTAATATACACACATTTCAAATTAATAAGGGTTTCATGCAAATATTTTATTTTTATATAAAATTTTTAATAAATATATAAACCTGATGTTTATGATGACAAAAGCTATCAGACTTGCTTTAGGAAACGAACGACCCTCAATAGGACGTGGCTATAACCATGGATATTCAAATGTATGACGTTTTTCGTCATACACGTAAATTCGTGTTACACCTTGGAACAATATTACTTCAGTGGTGTTACAACTAGGCTATATGACTTTGGTAACTTTACAAAAGTGCGACTAATATTCATATATTTTCTTCTCAAAGTCCAAACGAAACAAATAAAATTATTTTATCTTAAATACAGGTTACCGATGAGCCCGCACAAATCATTGTTCCTTCACCAGTTGGGGTAGTGCCGAGCCCCGAGCTCGAGGTAGAAACTGGTGTCCTAGAGCCCGAGACCCCAGTACTCCCCGTCGACAGCTTCAACCCCATCGACACCATTGCCATCAACCCCGAACCCATCAACGTTAACATCATTGACCCCAGCCCCGCTGTTGATATCGGACCTATGTAAATATTGTAATTTATAAATAAATATAATACAAAACCATACTTGCTCTTATTTATTTCATACACAGAATAATAACAAGGTATGAACAGACTGCAGTGTAGACGAGTCTATTTGTCTACGTAATTAGTTACTTTTATATTATAATTAAATTTATGCTAATAGTACGTGATCCCACTGCTCGATTCTGCAGACATTTGTGTTTTATTGATTAAACTAATTTTAAATGCGACGTTGAAGGAGTATTTCATGTATTCGCGAGAGTTTGCCTAAAAAAATTGGCCGCAATGCTCAGCTCGCCAGCTCTCATCCAGTCGCAACGATAGGCTGCCTATAAAAATTGGCCTCAATTACCTGCAATTAACTTTAGTTTAGCTAATTTTCTGATATAAAATGCAACTAATATAAATTTTACGTCATTTTAAAGGAAATTATGTAAATAATTGAAAAAAAAAATGGTTTCCAGCTCTCAGTCAGTCGCAACATTAGGGTTGCCACGGTTACCAAATTTGTTGATTTGGTGATATAACAAGAGCAAAGTTTTATTAACGACATATTATAGTACCATTACCTGTGCCATTGCCCAAAATCGCAATGACATGATTACTTAAAATTTCGAACGATAGTTGGCTTCGAAGAAACTACGGGTTATCAAAAGAACGAAACACTGCTTAAAGCCAATTAATATGATCGAGAGTTCTGGAGGGTCCCATATTATGGACACATTCATAAGAAGCTTTTAGAAGACGATGTCTTGTTGAACTTGTCAAAACCAAGTATAAATAATATTCAGCACAGCTGCTTTAGTTTTTTTCTTGTTCTTTTTCGAAGGGGTGAAAATATATTCAGGTATTTAGGGCCTGCAACAGGGCCCATAATATGTCAGGCTCGTATTACCGCTTAAGACAGAGTGGGGTCAAGAATAAGATAAGGACAAGGTTGAAAGCTCGCCTTGCGAAAAGGTTGTGCATGCGGTTAGCCGCATGCAAGGGATATATTGTGACAAGGTCGCCCACTTTGTTTGACGTTGATCTCCTTTGGGACGTTACGCTTAAGTATAACAACCCGAAGTTTCTTCTGCCCGGGGAAGACGAGTGTAAAATTGAGCCTGGCGTTAAAGCAGCGCGGCTTCGTTCGACTCGGCGCGCTTGTCAGGCGTACTGACCGCCTCCTCCGTTTCCATCTCCGAAGTGGGCTTGGCTTGGCACAGTTACACCGCGCCAGCGTTGGTAGGTGCGCCAACTGACGACTGGTGGATATGGCAGGAAAGCTAGGAAGTCTTATTCTGGATAAATCTCGTAGTTAGGGTAGTGCTCCCTATTGCCATGATCAGACGTTGCAGTTATATAAAAACTGGATAGGCCTTCGCTCTGGATGACGCGGACCAAACCTGGTGAAGCGCGACTCCTAGGGTATATATATTAATAAACGAATAAATAATTTATATAAAGATAGATTTATATAAAGATAGAATAAATAATAAAAAATTTCACCGTTACCATAATTTGTACATGGGTCGAAATAATTCATCGTAGTGTTCATGAAGAAAATCAATCATATTTATTTCGTTCCTATCGAAAGACAAAGGCACAGCACAACTGTCTAACAGAAGGTATTTCATTACTTTTATTTTTTTTTATTTTTCTAGTGGTGCTGTCGGTTTAATGGACCAAATATACAGATTTTTATGTTATATTTAGAAAATAATAATCATTACTACAAACAGAGCTTAACATTATGTCTAAAATACTTTCACAATGCCCATCTAAAAGCTAAAAAGGGCCTAATCCTCATCTCTTTGGGATTAAGGATTAGGTATAAGTTGAAATGAAAAATACTCTTGACAATCGGGAATTGTGCTACTTGGACAATAGGACACGAAAGTATTGTGAGTTATTGCAACGTTTGGGTTTTATTTCGTTAATACCTAAAAGCTGAGTCTCAACGTTAGTATTCATGGCTGTTCCTCGGTTACACTAGTAAATAGTATTTTATTTATCGTCGCTGATAAGTGATTATTAATATTTCGGAGCCTTATAACTTTCATTTGAACATTTATAATTAAGGCTTTTAGACAAGAACTTTTGTAATCACCCTTTTTTCATTTATATAAGTGATAATTGAAACAAAAATTATAGTCAATAATATAAGAAGATCTTAAAAATGACCGCGAGAACATATTATTATTAATGTGAGTGTAACTAACGTCCATATTCCAGAACATGTATCAGGTGTGTTTTGTTACTGTCTTCTTAACTGTACCTACATAAAGAAGGTATTTCGGTCCGTAAAGCATATTATGAAGAACTTTCCCTTAAACCTATTTAACTATTTTTTTTTATGAAAATAAGGCATGAGACGAGCAGGACGTTCAGCTGATGGTAATTGATACGCCTTGACGCCGCTCAGGATTTTCAAAAAACTTGACACATAAGGTCTCATTTGCCCAGTAATTTCACTAGCTACGGCGCCTTTTAGACCAAAACACAATAATGTTTACACATTACTGTTACATGGTAGAAATAGGCGCCGTTGTACCCGTAATCTAGCCATCATCTTGTGCAAAAGGAGCCTCCCAGTGGTAATATTTTTTTTACTATTGTTTTGATGCACAGTTTGGTCTTAGTTAGACATGGAAGCTGACCGCGAACTCCACTCCACCAATTCAATGCTCGGCCAGGACGTACCAATATATTTTCGGTTTTTGAATTCATATCACACATGTACGTTTATTGCTTGTGATTCTTTTGGTGTTACCACCATCAGGTGACTAGTATGTACGGTCATTTGTGAAGTAACGACCGTATATACCACATATTCCGAATCTTCAAGCTTGAGAAGACAGTTAATTACCTATTGCGATAGAAAAATTGCAACAATATAAAAAGTAATAAGATTCTCAAGAAATTTAGCGAAATTTAAAGAAATAATAAATTATACTAGATTTTCCCAAATCCGTGACTTATCTCTATCAATCTTGATTTATTTGACGTAGAGTAAAGCATGATGAAACGTGGATTAGTTTAACCTTGATATTAAAGTTTTCATTTGTCTTGAAAAAAACATGAACAAACTACATTAATTACGCCGGTTGTTACAATTACCTTCACTTTTTGGGTAACGAAGTTTACTCGATCAAATTAAGAGCTGAATTTACATAAATGTCGGTTTGAATAAAACAAATTAATTTGATTAAATCTCTAGTTGTGGTTGTGATGCAGGGAAAAGCAACATGACCGCTGACATCTTATTACCCTGTCCCCGCCACCGTCTGTAACCTCGTGAAACGGTCGCGCACAAAGTTGTCCGACTATAGTCGAATCTATATATATTTGAGGAAATAAATTAATCTAAGCGAACATAATATCTTGATATAATAAAAAACTAAAACATTACTTTAGCTGTGTTACGACTGAATCGCTTCTACAAATAGATCGCTGCAACCATCACAAACCCTCGAATTGCAAATTCAAAACTCACACAAGAATTGCACTTCAAGATTCTTAAATTTTGCCTGTAGATTGCGGGCGAAAACAAACTTGAACATGCAAAATCCATTTCAGAGTATGAATACTAAAGTTTAAGGAAATTTGTACCGTAGAGCAGTTTACCATCATAAAGATTCGCGGGACTAAGTTTAAATATTCATCTTTCGTGTACATTTGAGAATTCATTTTGAATGAATCATGAAATGTTACGTATTATGTTAAGTATCACCTCTTCTGTGGTAGGAAATTAACATGTAAAATTCTTAAATATTATGCATAATTAATTGTACAATTTTTTAAAGCATTTAACTCAGTTTCTCTACTTATGTAACATAAAATCAGGATAAATTAGCTATGGTAAGTGTATATCTATGTCACATCATATTACATTGTATTGCATTTTTTAACTGTAAGGTGTGGCGTTCAGTAAATTTGTAGGTAACTAGTAGGAAATTTACGTGTGTCTTATAGATTTGATCTTAGCGAAGCTTAGTGAATTTTCTTTTGCTGACTACACATCCCGATAGTTACCAGGTCTCTGTCGACGCCCCTCTCGGAACGTCCGACCGTTGCCTGGTCAGGAGTGTAGTGCCTATACGACGCCAACGTCGCAGACCACCGGCGACCCGCCGCGTTTGGCATTACAAGTCAGCAGATTGGGATAGGATGCGTTCCTTTTTTACATCCTACTGCTGTTTCTTCTGCATATCAATGATATGTTGGACATCTCCAACATACATTGCTATGCAGACGACAGCACTGGTGATGCCGTATACACGGGCCATGCAGGTCTCTCTCGAGAAGGTCGCGGAATGGGGTAAATTGAACCTTGTCCAATTTGACCACCAGAAGACTGAAGTTTGCGCGTTTACCACTAAAAAAACCCCGTTTGTCGTATTACCGCTCTTCGACAACACTTTAAGGGTATATCCTCGCCTAGTATTGGAGTACTGGGTCTCGAAATCTCGAGCGATTGCCAATTCCGTGGCCATCTGAAGGGCAAAGCCAAGTTGGCTTGGAAGAAGCTGGCCGTCATTAATAGAGCACGGTATTACTTCAAGCCAGCCCACATTCTAGCGCTCTACAAAGCGCAGGTCCGGCCACACATGGAGTATTGTTGTCATCTCTAGTCTGGCGCACCCCAGTATCAGCTCGATCCATTTGACCGCGTGTGATAGATTATTATCCTCTTTATTATTATTAAACCCCACCATCTGGATATGTGGCGGTCCATCACAGTGCTGTATTCAAGGAGCTTTCTTCCACGTACTACAAAGCTGTGGACTGAGCTTCCTTGTGCGGTGTTTCCGAGACACGCGTACACCTTCCTTAAAAGCCGGCAACGCTCCTGTGATTCTTCTGGGGTTGCAAGAGAATATGGGCGGCGCTGATCACTTAACACCAGGTGACCCGTACGCTCGTTTCTCCTCCTATTACATAAAAAAAAGCACAATTTTTGATATGCGATATTTTCGTTGATGCATCCCGACTTAATCCACGTCAATCAACACTAGTAGTGAAGACATTTACGCAGTCGAGGAATTCAACAACCGCGACCGTAAAGAAATGTAATACTCTCACCAACAACCGTTAAATACTTCTCATTCAAAAGTTCCGGTGGCCATTTTTTGTCTTATTCATCAAGTCCTTTTGATCAAATGATACTTTGAGGGGATACTATTATTAACATTACAAAATACAAAGTAAACTAAAATTTATGTATTTTATTTAAAAAGGAATAATTCTTATAAAAATTTTATTCGATTATGTAGGTACTCTTCATTAAAGTTGTTTCAATAATCAACTTATCTTAATTCAGTAAAGCCTCAAGCTATGAGTTTATTAGGTTGCTGTATTTCAAAGACGAATGCTTGTACGATACATACCGGTATAATTAATGTATCTTGTACCGGCATCATTTAATTTATCCCCGTGCTCTTACATACAGGAAAACCGTGTACTTTGAGAAGCCTTATTATATAACAGCATGTTGCCGTACCTCGCTTAACTTCATTATGATAATTTGTTTAATATGGATTTTTTAATACATTTGCGGTATATAATCAAAAGGCTCCAAAGTAGAGATAAGAGCATGCCACAGGGTTCAATCCTTGACCCGTTTCACTTTCTAGTCTATATCATAATACGAATATCCATTAATAGTAGAGAAACTCGCTGACATCGTTTTATTTGTTTATGAGACGCCACTTTTATTCTAAATTCACTGGAAAGACATTACGGTAGATAGTTATATGCTTAATGATGCTATGTTAAAAATATTAAATTAGTTCACTATACACATTAATAACACTATTAGTAAAAAAAAACAATAATTGTATTCGAATTTAACTACCAAATGTGAAAAAAACAGAGGCTAGATTCTAAACCTCTGGAATTGGCAGATTCGGTTGTTTTTCTTGGCATTACCATAGATAGCAGTATAATTTTTTAACACATTTCGAAGTATATGTGTTTTATTTGTTTGCCCACATTTCATGTTCTTTGATGATAAATACTTCCTCAGGAGGCACATGTCGTGTTGTGTACGTTATTAATTCCTTAAATCTGACTTTCCTTTTCATTCCATCAGGATAGAAGAACTTATTTAAAGCAGTAAAGCTTATTTATAATACTTATCATTATATGGCGTAGTATACACAGGCAATGCATTGGTTAATAACTACCTTGAGTTTCCAGATAAATGGAATGGAATATAATAAAAACTATTTTATGAAAATAAACTATGTATTTATTTATTGAGTTTTATATTTTAATTGAATTTATTTTTTAATTCATTTGAGTTGTTAAACTATTTACATAGGTCCGATATCCACAGCGGGGCTCGGGTCAATGATGTTAACGTTGATGGGTTCGGGGTTGATGGCAATGGTGTCGATGGGGTTGAAGCTGTCGACGGGGAGTACTGGGGTCTCGGGCTCCAGAGCACCAGTTTCTACCTCGAGCTCGGGGCTGGGCACTACCGCAACTGGTGAAGGAACAATGATTTGTGCGGGCACATCGGTAACCTATAATTAAGTTAAACAAAAGGTAAATATAATTTCATTTCATATCAAAACCACAAATTCTTCGAGCTTTTCCATAAATGTATGAGTAAGTGCGCTTCTAAATCCATTGTAGGACAATTTTCAGTAATATTTCATTCATGTAATTTCGCTTATAAGATGTTGATAAATGTCAAGACGAGGAAGATGATAACGTGATTTTAAGTGACACTCTCTGCCCATTACAATGCAATGCCGCTCAGAATTAATTAAAGACCCAAAATTCTGAGCAGAACTGCGATTGCGCTCGTCACGTTGACACACACGATGTTAAGGCTCATTAGCCCAGTGATTTCATTAGCTATGTCACCCTCAAACACGTCACACTCTCATTCAAATACGTCACTAAAAGACATATCGAAGCAATTGTAGCTAAACCCTCTCAAGCACCACTGTGGCATATTATATAGGTAGATATTGTTGCAATAGAGCGAAGATGCTGTTACAAGCAGCATCTTGAAGCAAATTACAGCAAAATGCATTCTTCAGAAATAATTTACGTGTTAGTAAAATTAATACTACTTTACTTTAGTATTCAGTTGACAGTGGCCATCATGTGATGAGTTACGACAAAATGGATATCATACACCAATCAATGAACGTTTCAGCTGCATGATTAGATTAGTTTTAGCTGCTGATTAAAAAAAAATAATAGCACGCCTTGGCTTCATTCCGGCTGATTTGATAGTACTATTTTGACTATTATTTACCTATTTTTACATTATTGCATCGTTTGCGTCCCCTTTTTTTTTAAATAAAATAAATCCATTGTTAATTATTATTAAATTAAAAATTTATTTTCATTTAAGTTCATTTGTTTGAGAGTTTTTGTTGGATCACTTTGCATTGATTGTATTCAAAGTAATTTAGAAAATGGAATGAATTGATTTAAAAAAGTGGCATTGAGCTTCTTGCCACTTCTTCTCAGTAAAGCTTTCCCAAAGTGGTATGTAATTTTGACTTTAAAAAGCAATTTTTTTTATATTGGTCAAGTTTTAGCATTACAAACATAATTATTATGTAGATATATGAAAATTTTTTTTCTTAATGTATTAAAGCTAATGGATATTTCATATCTAATTATAAAACGTGTGATAAACTGTGTTACCTGTTGAGTCTTCTTGTTAACGTTGACGATGACCTGCACCAGGGGGCTGGAGAAGACCGGAGAGGCGGGGGCAGGTGCGATTGGCAGGAGAACCTCAGCGGGGCCAACGACCTCTGGTGCGATTGGCAGGAGGACCTCAGCAGGGAGAGGGACAACGATGCTATCCTGTAAGAATAATTCAGTCATTACAGAAATGATATTTGATGTATAAATTAGATTTATTAAATTATCCATAAATTAGTTTTAATTTTCTTTTCTTTTCTACACCTAAGTCAACCATATCCAATATCTCAATTCACTACAGCTCTATAAAGTAGATGACCAAAAAGTTTAAAATATAATATGAGTCTGTGCCCCAGAGTGAACATTTATAAACTACAGATACAAACTACAGACGGATCAGACAGACGTTGATCTGTTCATAATAAAAAAGTAGTAATTAATTTGTCGTTACTCAACATGAAAATCGAAACCAATGAAAGGAGTATAAATAAAACAAAAACGTTCTGTATAATCTACAAATTATTTATTAATCTGGATAATATATTAAAAGTCGGTACTATTAAAATTAGTAGTGTCTAAGTCGTTAGACTCGAAATGAGTTAAGTTAGTTTTCCCTGTTCTATTCTTTATTATTATATAGCAACATTGAGTGGAAATACTTTTTTATTAATTTTTTTCTCCACATAAGTGGAGTCACAGCTTTATAATATTTACAAATGACGAGTGACGGTCTGCGCATGCGCATTGCGCTTCTCGGTCGCGTGATTCACTAAAGTTTTTGTATTACGAGTATTGTATTGTGTCTTTAGTGTAGTGTAGGTATATTATTTACGAATTTTCTATAGATTATAATTTTTATAGTTATTTCCTTTTAAGGGTTTCATCTAGTGTGAGTTTTCTGTTTTTTTTTTTTTCACTTTACTTACATTGTTAATATTTATATAAATAATCGATATATATATATATATATAGTAATTAGAACATATTTTCTCTCTGAGTGAATATTGTTATATTCTTCTGAGAAATAAAGTTCTTAAATCGTACATCTGCTATAGTGAATTAATTTATTTCTAAAACTCTTATTTGTTAACATTGGGGCACATTTTGTCAATTTCTTTTGTAATAAAAAAGCAAACTTACAATTGGATGGCCATTCCAGAAAGCGTGCAGGTACTCGTAGACAGCGTGTTCCAAGTATGGGATGAGGGCGGGGTCTGTGTTAGGGTTGGCGAGGGCAGCCTCCAGCTCCTGGATAGTCCAGGTGGTTGTCATGGTGGTGGCGGCTCCCAGAGCCAAGATGGCGGCGAATACAGCGAAGAATTTCATTTTAATGATTTCTGGAATGTTTACATTACATAATATATACCTTATGGACATACCGGAAAGCATCAAATCAATTTCAGGATATATTAAAAAGACAGTTTACTTTTTCTCTATTTCTCATTACGTGGTCTCTCTTCATTCTTTGCGTTTTTTATATAAAAAAAAATCAAAAACACTTTATTCATGTAGGTCACGGAAATGACACTTATGAATGTCAAAAAAAAAATTTTTTTTTATTGTATTTACCGCTACTTCGTAAAGGATTGAGCTAATGAGAAGAAGTAGCAAGAAACTCATTGCCACTCTTTAAGGTCAAGATTTACATTTTAATTGTTTTACAAATCATTTCAATTACAATATGCATATGCAAAGTGACGCAACAAAAATTCTCAAATGTCAAAAACTGAAAGGCTTACATGAGTAATTCAATAAAAGAAAAAAAAAGTAAATTAATACTTGTAAACACAAGAGTTATTGAGTATAGTAGATGTATCAATCCACACATACCGTGTAATATTAAAATAGACCTTAGAGTGACTTTTAATTCACTAGATCTATTAGGTAGATTTGTACTTAGTTGTAACAAACTCTTCAAGAAAAGACTTTGACAAAAGCAATTGATTAATATTATCGCAAATTGAAAAAAAAGTGTTACTACGTAGCTTGCATCGATTCTTTAAGATGAGAGATATTAATTATCATAAGTATAAACATAATATAAATATACTGTATTATTTGAATATCAACAAGCAATATAATTATTATTAAGAGGAAGATAAGCCAAATTTGTGAAAAATCAGCGGAACATATGATCTAGAATACATGTGTTAAAAACTCTTAGAACTTACTTATTACCTATGTTCTTGTACGTTCTTTGTTAGAGTTCTTCAACAATCTCGTAAAAAGCAACTCAGAGCTCCTTAATAAACGTTACTAATTTTACAGTGTGTTAAATTTACGGTAATAATAATAAAATAATACATAAAACTTAAAAATCAGCAATCAATCATAATAATGACGGAATTAGAAAGACAGTTTTGAATTGAACTTTGAAACAAGTAAATTATTTTCCAGATTCCTATAGTTATAGAAGTGATACTCACCAAAGTACTGGAACACTTGTGAACTTTAGAAAGCAACACGAATTTATATACTAATGTAATAAATGCTTTATCATTATTTTAACAAGCGTAGCTTAGTAATCTAAATTTAATCTTACAATATCAACATGAAATATTGATCTAGATATTTTTTTATGGAAGAGGAGCACACACGAGCGTGCAATTCACCTGGTGTTAAGTGATCACCGCCGCCCACATTCTCTTGCAAAACGAGAGGAATCACAAGAGTGTTGCCAGCCTTTTAGAAAAGTGTTCACGCTTTTTTTTGACGTACCCATGTCATATATTTCGTCCAAGAAATATCACGCAAGGAAGTTTTTTCCACAGCTTGGTTGTACGAGAATGGACTGAAAACTGCACTGTGGAGGAACGCGCATCTAGATGGTGGGGATGATATTCTAATTTATGGTGTGTTGAAGCTGAAATTCAGTGGCAGGCATCACGTCAAACAGCTGTTCGCAACTCTTCCCGTGATAAATGCGTTAAAGTCTCTACGCAACGCTAAGTGATCTAGCTGTTCACATAGCACCGGGTCCCCAACAATTTGAGCAGCTCTGCGTTGCACGCGGTCAAATGGTTCAAGCTGATACTGGGGTGCGCCAGACCAGAGATGACAGCAATACTTCATATTATGTGGTCGGAGCTGCGTTTTGTAGAGCGCTAGAATGTGGGCCGGCTTGAAGTATTGCCGTGTTCTATTTATGACTCTTTGCTTCTTTGAAGCTAGTTTAGCTATGCCCTCCAGATGCCCTTGGAATTGGCTATCCGTCTAGATTTCCAGACTCAGTATTCCGATATCATGCGAGGCTGTGAGGGAAGTGTTGTCGAAGAGCGGTGATTCATTTATTTATTTACAGTACAAGGTTAATTTCACCCCATTCTGCGATCATCTTCGAAGAGAGGACTCCGTAGAAGACATAAGTATCTCCCGGCCTGTGTATACGGCATCATCAGTGCTGTCGTCTGTATAGCAATGTTTGCCAGAGCCTTCCTACATATCATTGTTCTTGTCTCTCAGAGCGCCATTTCCGCAGTTTCCGAAGCGGTAGTAGTATCTAGTATATTAGAAATGACATCAAAAAGAATTCTAAAGGAATCAATTTTGAGAAAATAAATGCCTTTAATGCCTTTTTATACAGAAGAAACAGTGTAATTATTTCAAGCATTAATAATTTTAGACTGAAATTAATTTTCATTTTCAATTTAAATAACAATAAAATTTAATATATATCACTGGCATACAAAATAGGTCTATAATCGAAATTACAATTATTTTTTCATTCGATCGGAGCCAGTCCTACAAATTTTCAGAGCTATCCATGTAACAATCGGTCAAGAGCCAGTCCACAAACATCCTAAGTATTTCGTGCTGTTGAAAGATCTTCTTTGTATGTAAGATCTCATTGTTATACTGTTGTCCACAAAGTTAAAGAAATATTAAATTTTAATTTGAGAAGACTTAAACAACGCGAGGAGAAACAATCGAGTCGAGACAGATCGTGAATAGATGACCTGGCCCAGGATTAAGTCCGTATTGGTCTTAGTTAGAATCATTTATAAATTTAATAATAATAATAATTTAATTAAAATAATAAGTAATAATGTATTAATAATAACATAAATAAAAATGATTACAAGTTTAATTTATTTATTTTTTCCACTTTTTTTTTTATTTTGGCAATCGCCATCATGGTTTTTATTTTTTTAGAGTATCTGTTTTAATGGCAGCAATAGCATCGTGAATCATAACACATCTTTGTTACAGTATCCATGACACAATTAGTATACCTAACATAGTCATGCATGTTGAATTTTATCGTGTTTACTATTATTAATTTGACATAATATACATATAATATATGCACTTCATCTCCCCAACTTCAACCAAATTTATTCCTCCACTGTTCTACACCGCCACGACTTCATGATGTTCATTGTTCTACACCTACTAGTGAAGTAAAGAGTTATTTCTACATTCTCTCTCTCTGTTTTGATTATATCTAATAAAGAAATAGTCTGGGCTGCTACGTTATATCTCGAAATCGCCAGAGAGCGTTATGTCATAATCGAATTCCACTGAGACGAATACGCGAGCTGACTACATATTGCTTTAGTAGCTGCATTTACACAACGAACATTCATTAATATGCAGCAATGTGCAGTCCTTGATTCACGGCCACACTTTATGAGTGTACATTAATTCTGGTCAGTGATTTTACACTTCATCTTTATTATTTCAACAAACCTATCATTCTGTATTGAAAAAACTTAAAGTTATAAATATTGTTGTTCTTACATGATAAGATTATAGAGTTCGGAACCGGACTATTGTTATTCAGGAAATAAGTTATTAAACGTCCTAGCGAAGTAGACGATCCAACCCTACTCTGTGCTAATACTGATCCCTTATAAAAACAATAAATCAAGTGCGCCCCTGTCACTGACCAGTATAAATACCACTGGACAGGCTATTCCAAATATTTGACAGCAATATTTTGTGCCTATTTGAAGAGCCACTCGCGAGCGTCCAGACAACTAGTTTTGACGTATAATATAGTATAAATGGCTACGAAGGAACGTACAATACTCTGAAGTACTTTTGCATTTTGAATTAATTTCGTTCGTTTTCCGTGTTATTTATACTTCAATAATCAACGTAATAAAGTACACAGATTTTTTTGTAAATAGTTTCCCACCATCTATCGCTGAGGTTGACATCACTAGATTTAGTACCGCAGACTCTCGCTACATGGCCAACAGCGCCAAAATGGCGAATATCAAACAGGCACAAAAGTACTTTGACAGCCGCCAGTCCAGTGGTATATATAAGGATTATTCTCGACTGATGCATGCATGAATGCTCGATGCATTGTAGTAATAAACAACAAACAAGAATGAATAACCGAGTTGCTTACATTACAGCTGCGTATGCAATACCGGACCTTAGTTTTTGAATCATAAGGTCGAGATCACTTACGAAGTTAGATTACTCTTTAATTCAATGATTCCCGCCAAAATTCGGAGTGACCTTGGTAGCATAGGTTTAATCATATTACTTACTAGAAGCTTTCATCCGCAAATTATTCTGCGAATTAAAAACTCTTAATTCGTTAGTAAGTTTATCTTTTTGATTTGTGATCGATTGGAATAAGAAAAAGCAATTTGGTCGATGGTCACTAATTAAATGATCTGCAGGCGCGTCTTGTTACTTTGATGACAAAAATTTTGTTTGATGTGAAACAGTGCGCTGAACACTTTCTTTTATCGGTCTTAATTCAAGAGTCTTGAATGGAACCAAGCTGCCACGCTTGTGTAGGTATGTATCGGTCATTCGAGTAAAGTTGACCCGAGTCAAATAAAAGAGCGCGACCAGTCAGAGTAATTAATACACAATATAACATATAATATGTATTATATTGTAAAAATAAAACTTTAAGAATATAGAAAAAGAAAAATGTATTTCGGGTTAATTTCGCTAAGATTTCTTAGCCTACGTGCAGAATGCATTTTAAGACCAACCGCACGGCTTAGACTATAGTTGCAGTTTATAAGATGAAAACTGAAGGGATTGCTTATAGCCATACAAGTAGGATTCTTATAAAAACTGCGCAGGATAATGTAAATAGTAAAAAAAATAACCTTGCTAAAAATTTCATTTTTTTTTATTTCAAATTATTTTTTATGTGTCTTTGACTTTTGTAATGTATTTCGATTAATATAATTGATAGAAATAAATGGATTATGCATGCTTTCATTAATTACTTAACAATATTTACATTCATTCATATAAATTATTTCGTGCACTCCCATTGAGATACTTAATAACGAAATCATTGCAACGTAAGTATTACAATATTAAAATAAAAACTTTATACGCTACTAAATTAATCATATTACTGATAGGTTTATATAAAACTTCCTATTTTATAATACCCAAATTGGCCTCTAGAAAACTAGCTTTACGTTCGATCCCTTTCAAAATAATTTAGCATCCGATATAAATCGACATACCACGGTGTCTTGTACACAAGTGGCTAATATTGATGGCTTTCATAGCACTTACATAGCGAGCATTGATAATACCTCAACATATCTTAATATACTAACTATGAATATCAGAAGTATTAACAAGAATTTAGACGATTTTCTTATTTTTATAACCCGTCTTAAACTTAAACCAGACATTATTATTTTGACTGAATGCTGGATAAAACATGTAATTAATCCCCCACTTATCGCGGACTACTCAAGTGCTCATACACAAAATAACTATAATCAAAATGATGGAGTTATTGTTTACATAGCCACCTACTTGAACGTTGCATCTTTTGAGACTTCAATTTCCGAGGCTAACTGTCTTGTTATTTCATACAACGATATTCATATTATAGCAATATATAGACCCGCGGCCTTCAAAAATCCACGGACGTTCTTAGATTCTTTTAGTATGTTCTTAGAAAGTGCTAAATATAAACGAATTATTTTAACGGGTGACCTAAATCTAGGCCTTCTTCCGGATAGTCTTTGCACTTATAGCCAGGAATACCAAAATATTCTTGCTCTCAACGCCCTCGTACCAGCAATCGATTGCCCTACGAGAGAAATGCGTTGTCTGGATCATTTTGCTATAAAGAACATAACACATTCCCACACATTTGTCTTTGAACCCCATATTACAGATCATGCTCCTATTCTATTAAACCTTAAATTAAACAACAAAATAATTAATACCTCGCTAAAATACAAAACTAAATACACATATGACTACGATGCCATGCAGGAAGGCTTAAGAAAACTAGACCTGGAAAGCTTTTATAAATCAAACGATACTAATTATACTACAAACTATCTCGTAAAAAATGTTCAAGAATTAATTTCGAATAATACGCTAATCTCAATTGTCTCTAAGAAATTTAAACCTATCAAACCATGGATTACGTATAGTATTCTCAAGTGTATGAGAAAAAAAAACGCCTGTACAAAGTTTCTAAAAAATCGCCATCCGATCTAAATAGGATAACTTATACTAGGTATAGAAATATCTGTAACTCACTGTTGAAATCACTTAAGCGGCAATACTTACGAGGAAAATTAGAACAAAACACGGGTAACTCTAAAGGTACTTGGGATACTATTAAAGAAATATGTAATTTACCTACTACTAATGATCTCCCAACTGAATTATTGAATACTAAGTCTACCCTAAGAGAATCATTAGCAGAAGTAAATAAATACTTTACTAATATTGGTAACAACCTTGCCTCATCAATATTTAGTAAACTAGGTGAACACAAAATTGATTGCTCTGATATGGCCTCAAATAATCCTCTCGGATCTCTTATGCTATACCCTACTGATATTGTCGAAGTGAAATGTATTATTCTCAAACTTAAATCAGCAAGTGCTCCAGGTTATGATAAAATTAACTCTTATTTTGTTAAGAGATTTATGAATTTACTCTTAGAACCGCTTGTTCATTTAATTAACTTAAGTCTTTCTAGTGGCATTTTCCCAGAGGTTTTTAAACAGGCAGTTGTAATTCCGGTTCATAAGAGTGGTGACAAAAAAGTTGCTTCAAACTATAGACCCATATCATTGCTGAGTGTTTTTAGTAAGATCTTGGAAAAAATAGTTAATATCAGATTAACCAAGTTTCTTGAAAAATACAAGCTACTTGCGCAAAACCAATTTGGTTTTCGGTCAAATCGATCTACTCTAGATGCAGTACTTGAGGTTACTTAATATATCACTAGTACCCTAGATAGTGGCAATAAATGCATAGGCGTTTTCCTAGATCTGCAAAAAGCATTCGATACAGTCTCAATTCCTATCTTACTCAACAGACTTTCCAATTTGGGAATTAGAGGAATAGCTTTGGACTGGTTCAAAAATTATCTTAATGGAAGACAGCAGTGTATTAAGATAGGCGATCTTACTAGTGATCTTATCACCATTGACTATGGAGTTCCCCAGGGAAGTGTTTTGGGCCCTACACTATTCCTAGCTTACATCAACCCTCTTTGTAAGATTTCTCCCACATCAGGACGTATCGTTTGCTTTGCCGATGATACTGTGGTTTTATTTCATGGAAATCAGTGGGATGACGTGAAATCGTTAGCTGAAGAAGGATTGAGCCAAATCACGTCTTGGCTGGAAAATAGTTTACTAACTATCAATACTGCTAAGACTAAATATATGTGCTTCAATATCTCCAACAGAAATAATCCTGACGGACAATTTACTCTCCCAATACACACGTATCCTTGTAACCGGAAAAACAATCGATCTTATTGTAAATGTAACATCCTAGCCAAAGAGGAAACCATAAAATACCTTGGTGTTACGCTAGACGAACACCTTAATTGGACGGCCCACATTTATAATACAAAAAATAAAATAAAACGTCTCATTCCATTATTTAGAAACCTAAGAGACGTGGCACCAGTCGAGACAACTATGATGGTGTATCAATCTCTCTGTGTTCCAATCATGACCTATTGCATTTGTGCGTGGGGTGGAGCTGGCAAAACGTTTATGCTTCAGTTAGAACGAGCGCACAGAACTCTACTAAAAACAATTTTCAATAAGCCGTTTAGGTACCCAACCAACCAATTACATGAAGAGAGTAAACTTCTTAGTGTCCGTCAGCAATATATTTATGGAATAATTTCAAGATTTCATGTAAAAAGTAATATAAATTCTAATGATAATAACAGAATAAACACATTTCGTACCCCAATCACTAAAACAGGCTTTGCTCAGTCACAGTATGAATTTAATTCGGCATACGCTTACAACTACTTCAGTAAATATAATAAAAATATAAGTAAAGTAAATAAATTCTCGTTAACAAAATCATTAAAATCATGGCTAATAGTATTAAAATACGAAGATACAGAAAATGTTCTTAAAATTAAAACTTAATATTCAATTACTAACATTTATTTAATCTTGTGCACAGTTTGACATACTAACAAATACTTAAAAAAAAAAAAAAAACACACACACACACGCACACACACACACACACACACACACACACACACTTACACACACACGCACTCATACACATACACGCACACCCACATACCTCTTTTTAGTGAGTTTGCTAATTATGTTTAATAATGGATAGCCTTTCGGAAGGACCTAGCCTCTGCAACTCAGGGTATCCTATCGCAGAGGGTAGGGCACAAAAACATTTTGTACCACATATTATTAGTTGAATAAAGGATTATTATTATTATTAATATCAAAATGCGGTGAATAACCCTCATTTACAAATCCATATAATTTGTAATCGTTCGTAAGGAATAATCTCCAGTCATGCGTCGGACCTGACTCACACACTTTTTATTATTATTTATAAATGTCATTGTTTTCTGTTGATTTGTTAGCTTTCATGTAAAAATTTAAAAATTAATTGACTTTTTAAGGTCACAGGGGTTTACGTGTGTCTTATTGATTTGATCTTATCAAAGTTACGAACAAAAAATATAGATTCACGATTTGTTCGTAGAGACAGGCGTCTCCACAAAAGCCACGCTAGATGGTAGGAAAGATGTTCTACTTGCTCAAGGCCCGTACGCTCCTCATACTTTGCCCTTACTAAGCATTAAACTTACCGTAAATACTTATCATTCAAAAGATCCGGTGGCCATTTTTGATCTTCTTCAACAAGTCTATATGATTAAATTATACTTTGAAAATTTGATAGTATTTCTGACAGCAACATACAAAGTAAGGAAAGGTTTTTTCTTTAAAGGTAAAGGTTCTTATTAAAGATATTAATTGATAATGTTCGCTTCATAAAATAAT
Organism: Leptidea sinapis; assembly: GCF_905404315.1. Taxonomy (NCBI): domain Eukaryota; kingdom Metazoa; phylum Arthropoda; class Insecta; order Lepidoptera; family Pieridae; genus Leptidea; species Leptidea sinapis. The sequence continues at coordinate 12,102,998 of NC_066286.1, read as the reverse complement.
TAAAGTTGTTTGAATAATCAACTTATCTTAATTCAGTAAAGCCTCAAGCTATGAGTTTATTAGGTTGCTGTATTTCAAAGGCGAATGCTTGTACGATACATCACAGTATAATTAATGTATCTTGTACCGGCATCATTTAATTTATCCCTGTGCTCTTAGATACAGGAAAACCGTGTACTTTGAGAAGCCTTATTATATAACAGCATGTTGCCGTACCTCGCCTAACTTCATTATGATAATTTGTTTAATGTTTTGCTATCGATACTAATGATATAAACTAAAGAAAACTAAATAAACTAAAGTTTTAATTTAAAGATCGTTGGAAAATGTAGGTATTCATGTATTGCTACCCAATAAGTAAATTAGCACTTTTTTGCTTAAAAATTGGCGATTTTCAAATAAGCTTTCGAACCATTAGGCATTGATTTTCCAAAAATGTCGTAATGGGTATTTCTTTTGCAAGCCAAAAGCTATTCACAGCGCTGTCTTCAAAGTCGGTGAGTTTTGAAACCAATACTTAACAAAACTTCTAACATTTGTGCATCCCAAGTTGTCGACGGATATTCATCAGCTTGGTCTGTCTCATGTCTCATCCCAGTATACACTTGAACCATGACTAAACGTAACGTAGAGCTGCTCAAATAATTTTTGGGGATCCACAGCTCTATGAACGGCTAGATCACTCGGTGTTGTGTAGAGAGGTCGCTTCATTGTGTGACTTATACCCCATTTATCACGGAGAGTTTCGAAAAACTACTTCACCTTATTTATGCCGCCAAATTCCACCTACGTATGTCACCTTCCACAAGTCTGATCACTGCTGAAGTTCTTGAAAAACTTCCACTTAAGGCTATAGTCAAACTTACCACGCTTGTTATCGCATAGTTTAGGTTAAAACATGTTCCTAATTTTATGTGGAAAGTAGCCCAGGTAAGATGACGTCTTATAGACCAGTTTCCTTTCTACTATTATTCTATTTCTATTATCGAATCGTATCTCACTCACAACGTGTTTCGAGTCAGATAAAATTTATTCTCTGAATAAATAAATGCAGAAATAAAAGCTAGAGTACTACAGGGCAGTGTCCTAGGTCCGGTCTTTTATTTACTATATACCTGTGATATCCCAGAGCTAGAAAACAATACCATTGGAACTTTTGCAGATGATACAACTATAATGGCTGTGGGGAATTCAAGAAAAGTACAATCAGTCATAAACACCAACTACGATTCGACAAGAAAGTGGCGTATGAGACTTAATGAGTCAAAATCAACTCATACAGATTTTACAATAAAAAGTGTTAACTAGTGATAGTCACATCACAGATCATAATTTGCGGTTGTACCAAATATACAAATATAAAAAAAATGCAACGCTTTCAGAATAATGCCCCTTGGTACAAACAATACGACGACCTTCATCGTGACCTTAAGGTGGATTTAGTCGAAAAAAATAAATAAAAATACGCAGAAGCTCAATAAGAAGATCCTAAGACTTCGCCATCACGTGCACGCCGAAACTATCCAGCTTCTTGACCGAACCTAGTGAAAAGACTCAAAAGAACGAAAACTTTCGAGTTAGTATAGTGAAACGGCAGTGTAATACTGAAAAAAGTTTTGAATAAAGTAAACACTATCTCTGTGAGGAAGAAGTACCAAGAATACTGGCAGCATTTCCACGTTGGATTAAGCTGATCCGTTGACCGGAAAAAGTACGTTGATTTTCCGGATCAATGTAATATAATAAAAAATATCTTATGAAAATAAACTATTTATTTATTGAGGAACTTTTTGGTAGATTAGGGTATATACAATTTATTATTTGAATTTATTTCAACACAGATCACAGCCTTATTGTTATTTTCTAATTGGGCAGTAAATTAACATTCATTTGAGTTTTTAAACTATTTACATAGGTCCGATATCAACAGCGGGGCTGGGGTCAATGATGTTAACGTTGATGGGTTCGGGGTTGATGGCAATATGGTCGATGGGGTTGAAGCTGTCGACGGGGAGTACTGGGGTCTCGGGCTCCAGGGCACCAGTTTCTACGTCGAGCTCGGGGCTGGGCACTACCGCAACTGGTGAAGGAACAATGATTTGTGCGGGCACATCGGTAACCTGTAATAAGTTAAAAAAAAGATAAATATAATTTCATTTCATAACAAAACCATTAAATCTTCGATAGTTCCACAAATGCATGAGTGCGCTTCTAAATCCATTGTGTGACAATTTTCAGTAATATTTCATTCAGTACCAAACACATAGGTAATGCACGCAAAATTGTTATGAGATAAATGTAAGTTGGCTTATTAGATGTTTACCAACTTCTGAGAATAATTTATAATCTATTCAAATTGGTCATAGGCTATTTTAATATCACTTGAACAGCATAGAGCTCACAATTGCTTATGAAAAAAGACTAGTCGAGGAAGGCGATAACGTGATTGTAAGTGATACTCCTTGACCATTATAATGCAATGCAACCCAAACATCTGAGCACAACTGCGATTGCGCTCGTCACGTAGAACTTACTAATGAGACACACGTTGTCTCATTAGTAAGTTCAAACCGAGACACAAATAATACCTGACAGCTGTGTTAACGGCCCTGCTTCCTGTGCTAAGAAGCCTACAAAATGTTGTTGTTTAAGTCGTTCTTTTTTTGTTTTCTTACTTTCGTTAAATACTTAATTTAAACCTCAGCAGGTACTGTTATATATCTTTCAATAAATTCCCAAGCTTCGGATGTAAGGAATGATTTAGGGATGACATAAAGTTGCCATGAAATTGTACCAACTGTTGTGTGTTTTTGAATATATTCATAACAAATAAAGTACAAACCTACAAAAATACAAATCATTCCTCTTGATAATAATTAATGAAGAAATATGAAAACATTTTTTGATAAATTTATTAAGTATTAAACGTGTGACAAACTGCGTTACCTGTTGAGTCTTCTTGTTGACATTGACGATGACCTGCACCAGAGGGCTGGTGAAGACCGGAGGAGCGGGAGCAGCGACTTCTGGTGCGATTGGCAGGAGGACCTCAGCGGGGCCAACGACCTCTGGTGCGACTGGCATGAGGATCTCAGCGGGAAGAGGGACCAAAATGCTTTCCTGTAAGGTCAATTCATTCATTAGAGAAGTGGTATTTTTTGGTATTTTATGTAATATAACATAGAATAAAATATCTAGATTTTTCAAATTTCAAATTACAGTTCAAATAAACCTTTTTTCTAAATAGTTAGCGATTGATCCCCGAGGTGTGGTGGAATCACTTGTAAAGTATTAAATCATGTAAACCCTTAGAAAACTATTTGACTTTATTTAATGACTTTGATAAAAAAAACTAATATTAATAAAAACACAGACGCTGTGCAACAATTCTTATGAACTTGACAATACTTGTCAAGAAATATCAAATAAAATATAAGTACAATAATAAATATATTCTTCGTCTAATGAAAGACAAACTAACTCTATTTAGCAAAGTAGTCGGCTAAGATGTAGAGTAGAAGTAGTAAATAGGAATTTTACATTTGTTATTTCAATTAATATATCTATCTGTTGAGTCACCTCAACACTTCGTGTGATTTACGCCTTAGTAATCCATACCCAATATTTCTATCTATATCAGCATTACAAATTAATGAAAAAAGTATACTTACGATTTGCTGACCAGCCCAGAGTGCGTGCATGTATTCGTTGAGAGCGTGTTCCAAGTATGGGACGAGGGCGGGGTTTGTGTGAGGGTTGGAGAGAGCAGCGTCCAGCTCCTGGAGGGTCCATGTTGATGACATGGTGGTGGAGGCTCCCAAAGCCAAGATGGCGGCGAATACAGCGAAGAATTTCATTTTGATGATTTCTAGAATGTTTACATTATAATAATAGTTTAGGGGTTAAAGTATGAAAATATCATATCATTGTAATAGGTACTTCAAATTGACATAGAACCTTCATTGTTTGAGATTTTTGAGTCAAACTTTTTTCACATGCTACCTATGTAGTTCTTCTTTTAAAAAATTAAAACATTCTATTATCGACTTTCAGTTGTTTTTTTATTCAGCTTAGACAAGGAAAATGGATACTTCGAAAATTCAAGTGGCAGAAATAGCTTGCAACATCAAAGTTGCGTTTGGAGAGGGGAGTGCTAATGAACGCACCGTGCGATTTTCGTTTAAACGCTTTCGTGATGGAAACTTTGATTTGATGAACGAACCACGTGGAAGACCGCCAACACAGATGATTAACAATGAATTGAAAGAGATGGTGGAAGCCAATTCGAGCCAAGGAATTGCTCAGGATACCAAGGACAACAATTTTGACTCATTTGCGTTAAATCAATAAAATAAAATAAATGAAAAAGGGTGCCTCATGATTTGACTAATCTGTAGAAAAAAACTAGAGTTAAACTTGTCTTGCCTTGATGAATCGATACAGAAATGAAGAAATATTGGATCGAATTGTGACATGTGATAAAAAAATATTTTCGATAACCATAAGCCAAAAATGCAATGGCTGACCCCAGGTCGAACGCCGCAATAGTGTCCTAAAGCATAGCTTACCAATGAAAATGTAATGGAAACTGTTTGGTGATCACAGCATTATATTATTCATTATAGTTTTCTCCGATCTGGTGAAGCAATAACGGCAAATGCCTACTGTGCCAAACTCCGGACAAAGATAGCAAAACTAGCAGTGAAACAGCTCCGAATCATGAATCGATATTCAATCTTCACCATTATTGCTCCATGATAACGCGAGTCCTACAGCTATAGATACAGCACGAGAAACCGTTTTAACTATATAGGATTTGCCAGACCTTGCTTCAACGGACTACCCTTTTTTCGTGATTTGAACAATTTTCTACGTGGTAAAAAATTTTCTTCTCAGGAGACAGTACAAAATGCTTTCACACAGTTTGTCGGTCTAGATCACCACAGTTCTATCGTAAAGGCATAAATGATCTTGATAGAATATAGAAGAAGAATTGAATTGAAGAGAAGAGAATTGAAAGATAATAATGGTCATTATTTTGATTAATTAAATATGTTAAATAAAAAAAAAACAAATTTCATATTTTCAGTACAAATCGGAAATTTCATCCTTTAACCTCCAATATTATATAATATTTTCAGATTGTTAAATTTAATGTATAAGTATATCTAAAACTCATTATACAATAATATACATATTACATTTAAAACCAAAAATGAGCAAAAAATCGAAATAATATTGACGTGATTAGAAAGACAGTTTTACAATCAGCTTTGGAGCAAGAAGATTATTTATTATTATTACAGATTCATATTATGTTAAATTTACAAGAGGTAAAGAAGTGCTACTCACCAAAGTACTGGAACACTTGTGAACTTTAGAGAAAAAAATAAAATTTATATTCTAATGTGGTAAATGCTTTATCATTATTTAAACAACCATAGCTTAGTAATCTAAATTTAATCTTACAATATCTTCATCAAAATATATTGATTAAGATAATCCAGGAACAATAAATTGAGTTTGTTGAATGTTTTAGGCATTTATAATACATTTAAAAAATATCAAGACTGAGCATATTTTTAGGGTTTGATAACCCTAGAGAGTTTTTTATAGGCATGGTGATGGTGATAAATATCTCGTGGGTTACACTAAATTGTTCTCACAAAATAAAGAAAACTGAAACTGAAGCATTATATTTCTTGCGTTTAATGTTCGAAATATATTCAATTCCTTTCCCAACGTCGCATTCAATGGAACCACTGAGTGGAGCATTGAGCCCACTTGGGGCCATTTCGAACACAGTCAGTGTTGACTCAGAGTTAGAATAGCTCGAAGTTTGATTTATTTTGGGGTTGCAAGATCGGAATTGTATCGTGGATGCCTCAATATCTATATCAACCCGCCGCAGTCAAATATTCGTCTATCCATATAGTGGCATGCTCTAAAGCTTTGTTTTGAAGTAGGATCCTACTTCCAGGGTCTTGCCGTCTTATTTTTAACCGACTTTAAAAGAAGGAGGAGGTTCTGAATTCGACTGTGTTCTTTATGTTTTTTACCTCAGATCTCTCAACTGGGAAACCAATTTTGATGATTCTTTGTTTATACAAATTTTGGTATGACTTGTTCAACTCTCAGGTTGTGGCTCCATCTGGAGTTGAAGACGCTCGGACGGAACCCCAGTTGTAACGGGTACGAGTAAATTCAATATTTAATCCCAGTACTGGGAATATCACTTAAAAATAACAAACTGCTTAGATTCTTTATTTTATCTAAAAGCTGGTACTTCCCGTGTGGGCCCATTGCAATTTGGTCCAGTTCTGACAATGGCATTCATGAGAAAACCAAATAGGTAAGTCTTAAATTTGCATTATGTATTTATAGGTATGTGTTGAGTTAGATTTGAAGTGGGTAGGTACTTACCTACCTTCTTTCGTGGTAAGCACATAGATCGTACCTACATATTGATTAGTATAAAAAAAATGTTGTTTAATAAGTCGTAGAAGCTTAGCCAATACGTTTTATTATATTATTACGGAATATTTTTTTTGAAGTAGGTTATTTTTTGTAAATTTTTTTTCTAGGACAACTAAATACACAAGTTAGCAGCAACGTCCCGAATTGACTCGTACATCGACGAATGAAGCAGTTACTTTTTTCCTTGGTTTCCAAAAAAACCTATGACGATTTCAAACAGTATTCCAAGAAACTCTGTTTTAATTTCCCTAGCATTTCACGGCCTGATTGTTCTTCAGGCAAATTATGAGGTACATCTAGTACATATCTTCCTAACGCTATATGTAATATATGCTTTCTTCCATCTAAATCATACCAAAGCCTAAACTTGTTCTAATCTGTTGGCAGGTCACTCTCCTATCAGCCTCTATCGTGTACCTTACAGAAAGGATGCTATAGTCAGTTGTTGCAGCGCCATTGCAGGTCGTCTCATGCGTCATCATCAGTAAGGTTCCAACAAAGAATATGTTACAGTAAAAGTAAATTCAAAGTTCTTTATTTTTAGCAAGAAACGTTTACACCTAAAGTTGCTATAAATTTAAGACAAGGCTCATGTTTCGTCTTGACAGACATGCAAATATTCCATGTATAATATTGATTATAAAGTGGTTACATTTTATAATCAATATTATACACTAACATAATCAATAACTGGTATATTCAAGTTGGCCAATGTAAAGCCATACCTAAAAACTTTAATATATACAATTATTACAACAAGTAGTTCCAATGACTACGCTGAAACTCATTGAACCAGTTGTAAACAGTAGTACGTCTCGGGGCTTTATCATGAAATAACATTAAAAGATAACGAAAACTGTAATAAATAATAAAGCTAAAATTTTCCTTTGCTAAATTCATTTTGACGGGATAAATGTATTTTGCAAATCGCCGCCAATTTATTGGAATAAATGATAAATGAATTTAATATATATCACCGGCTTACAAAAGATTTCTATGTTCGAAATTTAAATTCATTTTTCGTTAGATTTGTTTGTTGATGACAAACTTTCAGTGTTACCCTTGTAACAATTGGTCTCGTGCCAATCCGACTCACATGTAAAATAAAATCCATAAAGGCTAACCTGATTAAATTTAGTACTTGGGCAACAACTGCATACGCAATAGTAGGGATGTATTATACGAATTGTATGACAGTAGGTCCTATAATATACCTAATGTCAACTTCTATAATCATGTCAGAAATATGAGAGGAAATATGTCATCGTGCAAGTGACAAACACTGGATGTCTTCTTTATTCATATAATTTTGATAATGCCATAATTTTTCATCATTTTATGATTCAGTGTACTACGTGGTTCTCTTTTCAATTGTTATGTCCATCCATGATAATATTATCTTGAATATACTTATTTATTCATAAAGGATTACCAACCCAATACAATGTATTAACTTATGCACTGAAAATTAAACAAATATAATAAAATAGTTGAAATGTATTTAAATTATAGGTAGGCACAACATTACTACATTAAATACATGAGATATTTTAAAATCTAAAAGCGCAAAAAATCTAAGAGCAATATTAATTTGGTTTTTAAAATTAAGAAAATTTGAAAAGAAAATATCAATGTTTTCATCTATATTAAAAATACTATTATATAATTGTAACATAGCTGTAGGCCTATACCTATATAGAATAATCTAGCATATTGAATTTTGGCATGTCATTGAAATTTTTATTGATGACAAACCTCTGAACAAGATACAACATATTATATATTTTTTTAAGTGTCATGGCGGCAATCGGCGTTATTTCTTCTTAAGAAAGGAAGGCATAGCAATGAACAGCAGAAGGGCAGACTTGTAAAAATTTTACTAAAAAACGGGAATTCTTCAAGGTTCTATTTTAGGACCCGTTCTATAGATATTTTACAAACTCTTGTAAATTGTTTTTTTTTTTTTTTTTTTTTTTTTTATTTTATTTCATGGAATAGGAGGACAAACGAGCGTACGGGTCACCTGGTGTTAAGAGATCACCGCCGCCCACACTCTCCTGCAACACCAGAGGAATCACAAGAGCGTTGCCGGCCTTTAAGGAAGGTGTACGCGCTTTTCTTGAAGGTACCCATGTCGTATCGTCCCGGAAACACCGCACAAGGAAGCTCATTCCACAGCTTCGTGGTACGAGGAAGAAAGTTCCTTGAAACCGCACTGTGGAGGACCGCCACACATCCAGATGGTGGGGATGATATCGTAACTTGTGGCGTGTCGTGCGAAGGTGAAATTCGGCGGCAGGAATCAGGTTGAACAGCTCTTCGGAACACTCCCCGTGATAAATGCGGTAGAAGACACACAATGAAGCGACGTCTCTACGCAACGCCAAGTGATCCAGCCGTTCACAGAGTACTGCGTCCCCGACAATTCGAGCTGCTCTGCGTTGCACGCGGTCAAATGGATCGAGCTGATACTGGGGTGCGCCAGACCAGAGATGACAGCAATACTCCATGTGAGGCCGGACCTGCGCTTTGTAGAGCGCTAGAATGTGGGCCGGCTTGAAGTATTGCCGTGCTCTATTTATGACGCCCAGTTTCTTTGAAGCCAGTTTGGCTTTGCCCTCCAGATGGCCACGGAATTGGCAATTGCTCGAGATTTCGAGACCCAGTATTCCGATACTAGGCGAGGCTTTAAGGGAAGTGTTCTCGAAGAGCGGTGATACGGCAAATGGGGTTTTTTTAGTGGTAAACGCGCAAACTTGAGTCTTCTGGGGGTTAAATTGGACAAGGTTCAACTTACCCCATTCCGCGACCTTCTCGAGAGAGGACTCGATAGAAGACACAAGTTTCTCCCGGCACTGGTCGACGTTTTCCCGAGAGAGACCTGCATGGCCCGTGTATACGGCATCACCAGTGCTGTCGTCTGCATAGCAATGCATGTTGGCGGTGTCCAACATATCATTGATATGCAGAAGAAACAGCGTGGGAGATAGCACACAGCCTTGGGGCACTCCAGCGTTCACGGGCTTGGGATTCGAGCAATAACCGTCGATAACGACCGGTATGCTGCGCCCAGTGAGGAAGCTGGAGGTCCACTTGCATAAGCTCTCGGGAAGCCCAAATGATGGAAGTTTTGCGAGGAGCGCCTTGTGCCATACACGATCAAAGGCCTTCGCTACATCCAGACCAACTGCCAGGCCTTCCCCCTTGCTTTCAATAGCCGCCGCCCATCTATGTGTTAGGTATACCAGAAGATCGCCAGTCGACCGACCATGGCGAAAGCCGTACTGCCGGTCGTTGATCAACTGGTGACCCTCAAGGTATACCAAGAGCTGGCGGTTAATTATGCTCTCCATGATTTTGGAGAGTAGGCAGGTAATAGCAATAGGCCTGTAGTTTACCGGATCCGAACTGTCTCCTTTTTTTGGGATCGGATGGACAAGGGCTGACTTCCATGAATCAGGGACTACGCCTTTTGAATAAGAGTGCCGGAATAAACGCGTTAGCACCGGCGTCAACTCAGGGGCACACGTTCTAAGCACGACTGGAGAAATGCCATCCGGCCCGCTCGACTTCCTGACGTCCAACGAAAACAGAGCTCGCCTAACAGTTTTCTGTCGGAACTGTACTTCAGGCATGGAGCTCTGACACCGCAGGATGGTCGGTGGTGTTTTTCCGTTGTCGTCAAGAGTCGAGTTGGAGGCAAAAAGAGTGCACAGGAGATCGGCTTTCTCTTTTGCCGTATGGGCCAGGGTGTCATTCCTCATGTGCAACGGCGGCATGGACGGCTGGTTGAAGTTACCAAGAGCAGCTTTCGACAACGACCAGAACTTGCGTGTTCCGGTCGAGTAACTGGAAAGCTGCTCGCCAATTTTGACGACGTGCTTCGATTTCGCACGGGCGATTTGCCGCTTAAAAAATCTGGAGGCACGGTTATATTTCCTCTTCAGAACTTTGCAGTTCGGATCCTTTGAGCCCAGCGCCGCAAGCCAAGTTCGATACGCCTGTTTTTTGCAGTCAGATGCTGCTTTAACTGACGCATCGAACCAGGGCTGTGATCTGCCACCGATCGGTACTACAGAGCTTGGTATAAAAATATCCATGCCCTGCAGTATCACATCTGCTACTGCAACGGCGCAGGCACTAGGGTCATCCGAAGGGAAACAAACCCTGCCCCAAGGGTAGGATGCAAAAAAGGAACGCATCCTATCTCAATCTGCTGACTTGTAGTGCCAAACGCGGCGGGTCGCTGGTGGTCTGCGACGTTGGCGTCGGATAGGCACTACACTCCTGACCAGGCAATGGTCGGACGTTCCGAGAGGGGCGTCGATAGAGACCTGGTAACCATCGGGATGTGTAGTCAGCAGAAGATCTAATAAGGACGGCATGTGGCTATCCACATCTGGGAGCCGCGTCGGCGACTCAACCAATTGGGACAGACCATACGCCAATGCAAAATATGCACAGATCGCCCTGGGTAGTCTGTGGTACGTGATCCAAGCCATTCGGCATTGTGCCCGTTGAAATCACCCAAGACTACGATTTCAGCGGAGGGGATCTGAGTAAGCACGTCATCAAATGCCGCTTGAACGCAGCCCATGAGGTGATCCGTTTCTGCGTTACCACTATGGGACCTGTAGACACACGCATAGATGCGGACGCGATCCTCTAAATCTACGCGGAGCCAGAGAGTAGACAGGCCCCTACCCTCAAAATTGCCGAAACGGCGACAGCAGATATCCTCCCTAACGTACACACATACCCCGGGCATGAGGCATGAAATTATGCTCAATTTTGTACCCGGGGTACGTTAAATATGACGTATCGCTAGGTCGAGATATCTGCGTCTCCGTAAGGAAACACAAGGCCGGCTGCGCCGTCTCAAGGTGGTGGTGGACGGCGTTTAAGTTGGAGTGAATTCCCCGGATGTAACAAAAGTCCACATTAAGCGTGGAGCGGGGTGCCGTGGTGTTGCTGCCCTGTTTGTCCTGTGACATACGCGGTACTGTGCCCTCCACAGAATACGAGGGGCAGCCCGAGCGCGAATGCTCGGGGAGGGATTCTCTGGCTCTACAAGAGCCGGTACCCTCCTGGGGTAATTTTTTTTTAATACCGCTCTCATATTTTGTTGGGGGGGGGGGGGGGGGGGGAAGGACAGGGGGGAATGGCCTCCGGTCCTCGACACTAACCTATGCGAAACATAGCGGCACTAGGCCGCTACTTCACGCCGGTATTCTGTGCGAGTGTGGTAAGTAACCCGGACGAGTCTGGCCCGATTGTGCTGACGTCATAAGACAGCAGCGTGACTCTCCCACTTTCAAAAAGCCCGTAGTCGCCTCTTACGACACCCTTGGACCTGGGCCTACCCTATTCTTTTTACCCCCCGGGGCAGCACAGGGCAAATTGTTTATCTTTGAAGATGACATGAGTAAAATATTTAACAAGATGTAAATTGACTTTAACTTGAATCTACCAATCGTATTGACGACGAGTGAGCGTTTTTAATATTTGTCTACAGATCTGTGTAAGATTTTCGCATACATAGCTGTTTTGTAAACAACTTTGGTTTTTCTTTGTTGATTATTGATTATTACTTACGCTACACATTACATCCTTATGGGTATGTATGGAGGAGCACTTGATTTATTGATACTGATACTGTTATCTTTATATCATACGTGTAATAATTATATAAAATTATTTCCTGTGATGTGAAAGCACCAAATTTCGATTTTGATTATTTATGAAAACTGAGCAATTCTTTAATAAGTGCGTTCCTAGTATTAAGAGACTATAATCTAACAATTTGGATGACATGTAGCTCCTGGTTTACATATAATATACACATTCATGACGATTGTATCGTAAATAGTAATCTTTCGCATGTATCAATTAGGACATTTAATTGACCATATGCCGCGTATCTGTAATTCCGTTAATCTACTATAAGTTTCATTACGTTTTTATTGGCTACTGATATAATAATATGGTTTGATTGCAATGACTCACATTGAATGTTTTAAGCATGAAAACGATTATAGGTATCATGACTTATAACTATCAGTTTCGACAGAACAAAACTAATTTTATAAATTAGCTTTACTCCAAAGACCGCGAAGATTTGCTATAGTTTCAATAATATGACTATCACCCCGTATCATCATACCTGCCATTTCAAATATTGAAGGTTCAGAAGTTATTTTACGAGTTTAGCCCAGTTTCATTTGTTTTTATGACTTTTCTGTCCTCATATATTCGTAGATTACACCTAATTTTTTGTGTCACTAAAATTTATAGTGTAGCCAATATATCAAGTGACTAAGATTGTAATAAATCATTCGCTGTAGCAAATTTTTGTTAATTATTATGTATGTATCCGTGCAACAAGTGTATAACACACTCATCAAGTTCATTCATCTTTGTTTCTATACTAGTATTACAAAAGCTGAAGAGTATTTGGTTTGGTCATTTCTTTCAATGCGATTATCTCTATAAGCGCATTTAAAAAATCTCAGGATCTACCAGTCAGATTTGAATTATTGTTTTTGTTTATTGTAAGGCTACATCCCTTCATCGGATGACATCTACTGGTGCACAAAGGCCTCCTCAAAGATAACTACGACGATCGGATCTGCGTTGCCCTCATCCAACGTATTACGGCGATCTCGACTAGATCGTCGGTACATAATGTGGGTGGCCTTCTGCGACACACTGCGACTTCCGGTACATGGTCGCCCTTTGAGGACTTTTCTGCCCCATCTGTGAGCATCTATACCCCTTAGTGAGCCTTAAATATTTTGTGAGCCTTATTTATTACGCACACGGTGTAATACATACTAACAATAAGTACTGTTATACTTAAAAAAAATATGACGTAATGCAATCTTAATAAAAGATTGCATAATAAATAAAAGATTTCAAACAAAATATATATTATGTTTAATTTATTTTATTATATTGTAGACATTGAATTACGTAATACTATAGATATATCGTGAATTATAAACAGCAATATATATCATACAAAACATTTGGATCAATAAAACATTAAAAGTAATATTTTACTCAATTTAGACCAAGTTTCCTGTAACATCCAAAACAACGATATTGTTTATATCAGAAAAAATACACATTTTCGTGTAACGATTGGGTCAAAGTTTAAACAAGATTAGAGTTGTATTACTGCCACAGGACATTTCATAGACAATAGGGTCCAGTAAACAGATCACGTAACTTAATAATATCCTCCTGAGTCCAGAATATATTTTACGTTAAGGGTGGTTCAGGGCTCGGGGATATATAAGGCTATAGACACATTGGAATTTATTATAGAGTTAAATTATTAAAACTTTTGTGAGACATTGACGCAATGAAACAAGCGTGTTGAAAACGAAGGGTTGGTACGAAAACGCGCGCGCGCATCTCTTCCTTGGAATATCGATAGGATCTTGATCCTATCGACCACGCGAGAATCCCTGTAGCTGGTGGAAGATCATCGAGTGTCAGTAGCAGTTCAAGGTACGTACGTGCATTGTATTGTTATTGCCTAGTTCAAAATTCGCGTGTCTAAATTCCCAATGTGGCACGGGCCACCAAGTTGCGAGTTTGCCACATTATTCGGTGCCGAAACCCGGGATTCCGATCTATTTCACCGATCAATTTGTGTATGGTTAATTAATTAATTAATTTCTGGTTAATTGTATCGACGTAAGTCACGTTATTTTAAGTAACGAATAGTCTTTTCTCGTGGTTTACATTCTTTAATTCGAACCCAATTAAACTATCTCCAAATAAACTTTATTTATTTAAAATGGCTTTACTCACGGTTTGTCGGAGTTGGTACCGACTAGTTTCGGGCCATTCGAGGTCCTTCGTCAGGGTGAGTGCAGAAACCCTGACAACAGAATAGCCATTTTAGAGAAATAAAATACTATAGATTTTTTTTTTTATGGAATTGGTTATTGTGGTTGGGCAATAAAGAAGTGTGTGGTGTGTTAAATAAAAAAAACAGAGTATCTTTTTTCTAATTACGTTGTGCTTGTTCTGATTTTTGATACAATATCATTCAAAATATTAGAAACTCCGAGTCACGAGTGAATAAAATATATGGATTTTTATTATATTACATGTAAACAACGCATTTCTTGAGTAAAACAAAGATTGGAACACGTATTGAACTGTCCCAAAACTTCGTGTTCTACGAATATTTAGAAAAACACAAAAACAGTGATTTCTCAACTCTTCAATTTATTTTGAATATATTTTATGAACTGTACTTAAGGCATAAAATTGTGACACCGCGTGTTGGTCGGTGGTATAAAGAGGTATCCATTTTTTCATTTAAAAAATCAATGAACTATGTGTAACAGCCTTATAGCCTTTGTTTTATTCTCATATATACACAGACACAAATAAAAACATCACAATAAGGGTTCGATCGTTTCCAATTTCATTTATATTCATTTAGGATATTTTTATTGAGCTTGAAGAATGTGATAAAAATACAGTTTATTTGGCATAAACACTTCATTTATTTCAGCATTTTATGGATAATAAATATTTAATAATATTCAGTTCAATATATTCCAGACCTAAGTAAGGAGGACATAGCATTTAAGTATTATTAGACGTCTTAAAGTAGGTTACAATTACATTCAAATATTCCGTTATCAAAACTAACTCAAAACCATTTGAGTTAGTGTAGTGCTAGTGAATTAGTGTAAAACAAAATAAAAGTAGTGATATTATAAAAGACACATGAACAAAGTGACTTCCCCTTAATAGAGACATTAAGAAATGTGTTGATGGACACATTCTTAGTTTTATCTATCTAGTTTAAGTTAAAGTAGAATAACTTATTAGTATTTAAGGCTAGATTGTAATGCAAGTGGCGGAAACATTATAATAATTATATTATTATGTTCCCTAGAGGGAAAAAATATTCTGTGACATACATAAACGACTAACGAACAATTAATATAAAGCCTTTAAAATGCAACTACTATAAGGCGGCGTCGTGTGCCGGGCCATCCTATTATAGATAATAAATCAATGTATTTGTTGGATGCAATTACTAATTGTGTAATAATAATATAGTAATCACGACCATCATATTCATGAAGTACCCTAACACAAACAATGCGTTCAAGCTCTAAAGGTTGATGCATCTATACAATTTATTCTTTATTACTTTTTATGAAATAATTTATATTATTTAAACACTATTCATATAGTGGATGCAGCACCTTACAAACTAATTTGTTATAATATACATTACAGCCATTGTAAAATCTATTTGATGGAAAAGAGAGGCCGTTGAGTTTCTTCTTGTTCTTCTCACGAGCTCAACTTTGTACGAACATACGGTAAATTCAGTAATTTAAAGAAATAATTGTAGTGACGATTTAAAAGAGCTTAGTTTCAGCCTTGAACAACCAACTAAATTTGAATAAAGCTTATTTGACTTTGACTTTAAAAGTAAAAGATAATAATTTCGAAATTTTTTAATTTTTTATTAGTAAAATTCTATCAAGACTTTCAATGAGTACCTTCCTTTTAACAAACAGTAACTTCACTGGTATCAGCTTCTGTTTTATTTGGATAACAGAATTATTGAATTATAGCTTCTATAATACTTTATTAACTGCTTATCAATCTTTCCGGCATCAATTTAAATTATCAGCGGTTGTTTGATGTTTGATGATATCATATTCATTTCATATTATGTTTTAATGGAACTTATTTTAGCAGTCCGCGGTTGAGCGGTTTGTAAATAAAGAATTGTATAGGTTTTGTTATGTTTTTAAAGTGATAACGTTCACTTCTAGGATTAATACACAAATAAAATTAAAACAAGATTTTATGAATGATGCGGGACTCGAACTTTGTTTAAAAACTGTAAAAACATAACAAATTGTTTAGATGTACGAGAGCGACATCTCAAGTCAATATGCAAATATTGGGGTTAAGCAGGTTATCAACTGTAAAGCAGATCCTGTAGATGAAGCCACAATCTGAGTGTTGAACAAAGCATACAAGATTTTATGACGATACGTCACTCGAACGGTTAGCTCAGTTGGTTAGAGCACTGGCGCGGAACGCCGGAGGTCTTGGGATTGAGTCCCGCATCGTTCATAAAATTTTGTTTTTCAAATTTTATTTGTGAAAGAATTGTATGTTATGTAGCGTTGTCTTATATTTACTATTTTTAATGAAATACTTTTAAAATGAATTAGATCGGCCTAGATTCAGAAGGTTGACTGAAAAAAAGTGTCGATTATCCAGAAATAATTTTCAAATTGCTTTCCCACTTCTCTTTTTCTCTTTAAGGCAAGCAAACATGATACTTAATCATAATATCTGTTCTTTGAAGAGATATTTCATAAAATATTAAACTGAAATTATCTAGCCCCAAACAAACAGAACCCACGTAGCGTAGTTTTAATATCTTGGAACAGTTTAAAATGCTATATGCACAACAGATAATAATAATAATCCATATCTTAGTCAGAGGATTTGCTATTATTTGGATCCTCTACCATGGAACTATCCTTGTAATCCCTTTAATCTTAGGCAGTGCGTGACTGTACATAAAATCATCTCTATTAAATGCTCAAGGCTCACTGTGTTGTTATCTGTAAAAGGTATTTATTCTTTTAAGGGTCTGGGTGATGCACATAATATAATATTCAAATTTTTGAATTAATTTTTTTAGTGCCACGAGGGCGGCACTGAAAATTTCGGGAATCAAGGAAGTGACACAACATTACTATTCAAAAATGTATTTATTGGTTTTCAAAGTATTCTCTGCGAAATTTGACACATTTTTCCATACGATGGAACCAATCATTGAAGCAACCATTCCATTTGGAAGTTGGGGTCTCCAAAATGGCCGTTTTGTAGGCGTCCACAGCTTCTTCAGGTGATGAAAATCACTGACCACGGAATTTATTCTTTATTTTCGGGAAAGTATAGAAATCATTAGGGCTTAGGTCGAGGCTGTACGGCGGATGGTCTAATAATTCTATGTTTTCTTGCTCTAAAAACTCTTTTGTTCTGTGCGCGGTGTCAGAACTCGCATTGTCGTGATGGAGGATGATGCGGCGGTTGCAGTTCTCTTTACGGAGTTCAGAAACGACCTGTTTGCCACAAGTGCTAGCATACCATTCTGCACTAACCGTTCTTTGTCCCTCAAGAGGAATATTCGCAACATGGCCGGTTTTGGAGACAAACGTGGCGACCAATTTTTTTACAACACTCCGTGAACGAACAATTTTTGTTGGCTTTACTCATTTTCGAACACCCAAACTCGTGACTGGTTTTTTGTTTCGGGTTCGTACGCGTATATCCAGGATTCGTCCCCTGATACGATGTTGTATACAGCATTTGAGGATCCTACGTGAAATTTTTCGAGTGTTCGCACCAAGTAACGTGAGCCGCTTTTTGCACAGAGCAAATGCGGTATCCATCGGGAAAACAACTTTTTACACCTCGTTCGTGCAAGATTATTAGTATTTGACTCATGCCAATGTCTAAAGTTGCCTTAATTTCGCGGTATGTCACATGTCGATCTTCCTCAATCAGCTTACGCACAACATCAACGTTTTCTTTGGTGACTGCAGTTTTTGGACGACCTTGACGGGGATCATCACTGAGCTTCGTGGTCGTGCACGTGGACGTGAGCATCACGTCCACGTTGAAATTCAGCAAACCAGCGATAAATTGTGGTTTTGGATGGGGCTTCATCACCAAATGCAGAAATCATCCGGTCAACACACTGTTTCCTCTTCTGCCGACCGGCCTGCTGTAAGCAGTGTTATTATTACGCTCCCCGATATTTTTGATAAATAAATATAAAATAACACCTATCAATAGTGTAAAAGTACTAAAACACGTGTAGATAAAGTGAAATAACACAGTGAAACCTATATTTTAAGCGAAACGCTCATTTATGTAATAGTAAACATAAAATCAAATATAAATCTGTGAATGTAGTGAATAAAACACAACATTTCATTAACCAAGTGCATGATCGCGGCAGCCTACGTGTCAGCGAAACCGGTTAGCGACAAACGAACACATTGTCACAGTGGAGCTTGCATTGGCACTATACTACGTCAGTGAGTAAAATATTGCTATATTATAATTTCTATGAGAGATCAAGATAAATTGGACGGAAAGCGATTTTCTACGAAAGCGTCGCGACCGCCCAGTCAACGCAGACCTCCGACTAATTACTGAATTGTATTCGCGCTCAGTAATTATTAGCTTCAAATATTCATTAACATGCCCCTTCTACGCTCGCCCTCCTCTTCCAGTACCGCAGCTCCGGCTGACGGAACGGTAACTTTACCGCATCCCGCAACAACACTGACGCGGTATATTTCCGGGTCGGACTCCGAGTTAATAACAAAATCTATGGATGAACTGAGACAAGGAGCATGCCATGTTACTCACCGCATTAAGAGAAAGCGTGAAGGCAACAGTGAACAACTATCCGAGATGATGACGGAAATGAAAAATATGTTTGCTGAATTTAGAGCTCACCAAAGTTCCCCAGACGCAAAACTAGAAAAGATCTCCTCGGCAATGGATGAAATTAAATCACAAAATGTTGCAATGCAAAGCTCGGTGGAATTTGTTGCTAGTAAATTTGAATCAATTCAATCTCAAATAGAAAAACTAGAATCTGGCCGAAACAAAAACCTTCAATATATTCAGATTTTAGAACACAAATTAGAAAACCTTGAGCGTCACAGAAGGTCTACATGTGTAGAAATTAGAAATATACCACATAATAAAGGTGAAACCAAACTATCCCTCCTGAGCCAACTGTCACGCTTATCAAATACTTTAAATACCTCAATAGACCCCCAGCGTGTGAAGGATATTTTCCGTATTAGCACCAGAGATCCCTCTAATGAAACCATTATTATAGAGTTTACCAGTGTACTCACAAAGGAACTTTTGTTACGTAAATATAGAGATTACACTAAAACAAACAGTTCTCGTAAACTAAACACGGAGACTCTGGGTATCAATGGCCCGTGCAACCCAGTGTTTATATCAGAAAACTTATACCCCTCAAACGAAACGGCTGCATTATATCACGAAGGACTACGCTAAGTCAAATGGTTTCAAGTACTGTTGGGTGACTAATGGGAAGATATTTCTGCGTAAGCAAGATGGAACAGGCCTAATTCTCATCAGCAACGAACAAGATTTGAAAAACCTAGACAATCCTAATAACGTTGAATGACTAGTCTGCATAATATTATGTATAGTAAATAATTACTCAGAAAATATTTCTGCTTCAAAATTTTATATCTGTACACCAGAAAATAGTTTTCGGACCCTTACTGATATTAATGTTTCATTGTTAAACACAAATCATCTTTCACACATCTATATACACATCCGCACTCTCCACAAACTCTGTATTTCCCAAACAATTCGCTTAAAAATCGCCTCCACAGTAAAACACTCAGTATGTGCTACTGTTAGTCTATTATTCCTAGGGCTGCTACATTGTGACCATGAGTATAATTACTCTAGCAAAAAAATTTTGCTACCATGTTGCGATTATAATTAAAAAATGAATGATCTGACTATGATCACAAATGTAGTTGAGCAAATAGCCGTCTCAAATTGCTATACTTGTTCCCCAGAAGCAAGTGATAAGTATTTTAATTGTTCTCTCCATGATATTAAAATACTACACACTAATATTCGTAGCCTTATGAGCAATTTTGATAATCTAGTGGTATTTTTGAGTAGATTAACATACATGCCGGACATTATTATTTTGACTGAGTGCTGGCTGAGTAAATGCCCAAATACTCCCTTACTAACTGGCTACTCCTCGCACATTTCGTCGTATAAAACACAAAATGAGGGCGTGGTTGTCTATCTAAAAGATTTCTCTGATACCACTGTCGAAATCCCTTCTTAAATCTATACTAATATTATAAAGCTGCAGTGTTTGTTTGTTTGTTTGAACGCGCTAATCTCTGGTACTACTGGTCCGATTTGAATGATTCTTTCAGTGTTGGGTAGTCCATTTATCGAGGAAGGCTATAGGCTATGTTTTTTTTTCAAAATTAGGGATCCGTAATAAAATTGCTATTTTGTAACACAAGGTGTAAAATCGAAAACATATTTTTGCGTGCGCTGCAAAAACTATTGACAATAGAACAAAATGATGTATAGGCTATAATATAGGCAATATTTTATTACTTATAAAACTATCGCGTGAATTATACTTTATATGGCAAAACAACGTTTGCCGGGTCAGCTAGTTCTCAAATAAAGCTGCCTTCATCGCAATTTATCGACCTCCTTCTTATAGAGATTTGACTAATTTTCTTCGCAGCCTGGACAGTTTACTCAGTAGCTTAACTCAATTTAAAACCGTAGCCATCATTGGTGACATTAATCTAAACATTACTCCTGGGAACACCGACCCAAATGCTGATGAATACCTCAATCTTACAGCTTCGCATGCTATGTTACCAGCGTACACTCTACCTACTAGACTCTCAAACTGCATTGACCATGTGATACTCCGGACTCAAAGCTCTGCTACTACTCTTATAATTGATTCTCCCATCACTAACCATTCTCCTATTATAACCTTTTGCAACGTCAATGTTATAACCAAAACCCTCCACTCCACCAAAGTAAAAATTGATTTGCCTCAGATTGTGGAACAAATTGACAGCACAGATTTTTCCTCAATCTTTCAGTGTCATAACCCGAATGAGGCTGCCGAATCTCTTGTTTCCATCATGTCCTCAGTCATCAAATCGCACTCACATATTTCTCAAATTCCCAGTAGAAAGCGCATCATTAAGCCATGGATTACTCCTGGCCTGCTGAGGTGCATACATCACAGGGATAAGTTGCACCGAAACTTTATAAAAAACCCTGAAGATGAGACACGCGAACTAATCTTCTGTCGCTATCGAACCTTCTGTAACAATCTCCTAAAAAAAGTGAAGCGTCAATATGAAAGTTCCGAATTCGAACAGGCCAGAAACAGTCCAAAAGCTACATGGAAACTCATCAAACGTGTAGCAAGCTTAAACAAAAGCAGAGATACGGCCTCTGACCTTTTAAACTCTAGTGCTGAACCGTCGCAGGCTGTAAATAATATCAACACTTACTTTGCGAATGTGGGTGGACTTTTGGCGGCTAATATCAAACAGTCTGTTCTTTATAAATATATCTCCGAGAATCGTTCTGAATTTGAGATACTAGGCACATCCACGACATCCGCACCTCAATCAATGGCTCTTCACAGCGTGGGTAGTGCTGAGCTGGAAAACATCATCCTTAACCTTAAAGAAAATTGTGCAGTTGGATTTGACGGTATATCCCCCGCAATTGTGAAGACGACTCGGCATACTCTTATTCCTATTCTCGTTTTCATCTTTAACCTGTCTTTTTCAATAGGAATTTTTCCTGATGTTTTCAAAACTACAGTTATCCACCCTATCTATAAGTCGGGAAACAAGGACAAAGTCTCTAATTACAGACCCATTTCAGTGTTGAGTACCCTCTCAAAGATATTCGAAAAAGTGATAAACCATAGACTAACCAAATACCTAAATAAATTTTAGCTTCTTTCTAATAATCAGTATGGATTTAGAAGTGGAAAATCCACCGAAGATGCTGTTCTGGAACTTTCTAATACGGTTATTAACCACTGGGAACATAAATACAAAACACTAGGCATATTTTTAGACCTATCCAAAGCCTTCGACACTGTTTCCATTCCCATTCTTCTCTTAAAGCTAGAACACCTTGGTATTCGTGGAACGGCCCACAGTCTCTTCAGGAGTTGTCTTACAGGTCGTAAACAAATAACAAAGCTTGAAAGTTACCAGAGCAACCAGGAGACTCTCACTTTCGGTGTCCCCCAGGGCAGTGTCTTGGGTCCCCCACTTTTTCTTATATACATGAATGAGCTGTGTCAGTTATCCTTACCCAACTGCAAAATTATAGCTTATGCCGATGACACAGCTCTAATTGTTCATGGTAGGGACTGGACTGATACTTGCCTCAACTCTGAGTATGCCTTGACCACAGTTATGGGGTGGCTGACCAAAAATCTCCTTACTCTAAACGTCAATAAAACCAAATTTATCACTTTTTCTAATACAAAATCTAGTCAGCCTTCTACACCGATTGAAATTCGTGCGCATACCTGTCCAAACCGACACGGAAACTGTGGTTGTCAACAAATAGAAAACACTGCTACTATTAAATATCTTGGAGTTACTCTTGATAGCAATCTGAAATGGAAGCAAAATATTGATTTAACTGTAGCTCGTGTAAGAAAACTAATATATATCTTTAAAAAGCTCAGAGCCGCAGCCGATTTCAGCTGTTTAATAACTGTGCACTTTGCGCTTGCCCAGTCTGTTCTGGGGTACTGCCTTACGGTATGGGGTGGTGCCGGTAAAACAGCCATGCTAAGGGTCGAGCGTGCGCAGAGAGCAGTTCTGAAAGTGCTAGCAAGGAAACCAATCCGATATCCGACAACCGATTTGTATACCCTTTGCCATGTCCTCTCAGTTAGGCAGCTATTTATATTTCAAACTGCTCTTCGCAAACACTCCGAAATTACCTTTGACCCTAAATGCTGTACCACACGCCGCTCAAATAGGGTATGTAATATTGATTCACGTAGAACCATAGCTGCAAGTCGCCATTACAAACACATAAGCTCTAAAATTTATAACAAAATCAACAAAAGCTTAAACATCTACCCACTGACCAAGAGGAAATGTAAAGCGAAACTTGACTCCTGGTTAAAAACATTAGATTATGAAGATACAAAGAAACTTGTGGATGTGTAAAATATTCATCACTCCCTCACACACCTAAGAAAACCACACACAGCACAAATGTAACAAACTTCACTTACTATATACGTATCTCCAACACTCACCCACACACTTCACCCAAAACTAAACACATAATATAATAATAATGATGTATATATTTCAAATCACATGTCCTGTACTATTTTTTAATGTCTTTTATTAATAACCGTACTCTGTTTACTATTTAGATCTTTGTGCATGGAACATCATTCCTTATTGTATTCGGAGAAGGGTGTTGTTAGCTGCGCTGCAGTTTATACTTTTGCAGCTATCATCGTTTTTACTTGTTTGTATTATCTTTGTTAAATTGTTCCAAATAAAAGTTTTATTATTTTATTTTTTTTGTGTTAAGCCACTTCGAAAGTCTAGTAAATCATCGCACTAGAATTTTCTCGAGTCAATTCCATTTTCTCAACGACTAAACAAGTTTGAGAAGACCTTGTGACAAGACCGAGAATCTTTTTTTAAATAACTAAATGGTATTCGATTTTTAAAACCAAGGAGTTTTCAATTAAAAAGATTTTAATATGACAGGAACAGTGGAAATATTCCATTCCCGATACTTTTAGTGCAGCCTATGTATAAACACATTATTTATTGCGGTACTGATCCTTTTGGCGGCAGTGCCCATAGCGAAACGGCCGCACGAAGATTTTTTTTCAGCGTTGCATTAGTTTGGTAGGTTTTTACTTTCAATAAGTGATATTATTTCCTATTTGGAATTAAAATATTTGAATTTGAATTTAAAGTGTCATATGATGCGGTTGGGGGCCGTACACGCTTATTACAACGAGCTGCTCAAGCTCTATACAATCTCAATAGTTTGTTCAACTGATGGGCTTACAATATCTGAACTTTCTTTATATTTTAAGCTATTAGGAATAAGTTGATGACTTTTACCAATGTTCTATTATACAAAGTATATCAATATCATAACAATTTATAAACAACTCAATTACCAATTGTTTCCTAGACAAGCCCTGAATATTTTGGTGCACTAGATTACAATTAATAATAGAGATAGAGTTCGGGGGGTTGGAAATTTTTATTGGAAATTGTTTCCTCTTTGATTATTTTTCTAAATTCCTTAAATACCTTTTAATAGTTTTTGAGTTATTAACGAAAATGCTGTCTTTTTCATCTTAATTTTGTGAATAGCAATTATTGCAATTTTACGTGCTAATACATGCTTTCGATACATATTTCTTGACGTCATTCCACATCGAATGAATTATCGCTCATATTTTTGGAGCCTTGTCAAGAATTAACACGTTTTGAACTTTTTGACTAGCTTACATCGTCAAATTTTCTGTTTTGCAGGAATCATTTCAAAAATATGAATTAATTCAATTATTAAAAAAACGAGAGCAGAGCTTTTAGTTCCAAAGTATAGATATAGTCTATCTACTGACAAGTGTCTAAGTAGGAATAACTTTTCACGTTTTAGTATTGACGAACCAATGAGAATGTTTTTATTATACTAAATCATTCTTTTAAACATATGATTTTAATGAAATAAATGAGGATCCAAGCAAACTGTGGAATTAGTTTCCTTATATGGTGTTTTGGGATGACACGACATGGTTATCTTCATAATACGCGTGAACTAAACTGTCCTTAAGGTCCATCAATGCTCCAGTGGATTCTCTGGTATTGCAGGAGAATGTGAGCAGCAGTGATCACATAAGATCTGGTAAGCGGTACTCTCCTTTGTCCCTCTCTTGTTCCTTCCACAAATGTTGTTGCGGTGCTACTGAAAATATATAATAAATAAACCTCAAAACCTCTACGGGCAAATGATATTGTATCACATGCTATGATTAGAAAAATCAGAAGAACGAAATAATTCAGAGTTGCCTGTTAAGAGTTTTAATAAGCTTGTAATATAAAACTGAAATGTTAAGGGTTGGCAACTGTTTATAATATTTTGGGAATAGAAGCTGATGATGTTATTAATTTTTAAATTAATAACATTTATGACGATACGTCACTCGAACAGTTAGCTCAGTTGGCAGAGCACTGGCACGGAATGCCACAGGTCGTGAGTTCGAGTGAAATTTTGTTTTCAAATTTTATTTGTTGTATTTTTTAACTGTCGATATTTATATAAATAAATCTTTAGTTTCATCAGATATCAGCTTCTGAACAATGTAACTAACTGATGAAAGTTGCTATGTGTGTGAAAAGATTCTTGTGATTGGTGCGATTGTGAAATGTCAGATATTCGCCGTGGTCCAGATATTCACCGTGGTCCAGATAAAATTTCGAATTGTGTCGTGCGTGATGCCCACTGCCAAAAAATCTGTGGCTGTTATTGTATCTTTTAAAATTTTCTGAAAATAGTATTTATTTTTCTTTCAAATTTCGCAAGCAAATACATCCGTATCCAGCACAACATATCCGGGTACAAACAGTCAAATTATGCGGGCTCTACGCATGTTTTGTTAATACTGCGTTTATACAAACATAATATTACTTTGAAAAAATATACATATTTTGATAGCCCTAAAGATTAAATCATAATTCGCAGTCAAAAACTCGGAACATGCTCCGTCACAAACTTCGCTATAAGTATCGCAAACAATTTTAATCAAAGCTTTGGCTTGTTTTAAGTTTAAATGATCACATTCGTTAAATCGTAATTATATAAACCGTTTGTTCTTGCTAACATTGATACAAAGATTTATTATTAAAATAAAATATTGTTAATTGCTGGTTAATGTCTTCTTTTCATTGGGATCTTAAATTAAAATTTTTCTCATTTATATTTAGTTAAGTATAAATGTTTTGATGTGAATTTGTAACATAGTTGTATTCTTAATATATTAATTATTTTATTCTTTGTGTTGTGGCTTTTGTGGAAAGGTTACCTCAATTTAGCCAATGTCAGGTTGAGGTGTGATCTACCTGCAAGTAAGGAGTAATTCTGAAATAAATTCACACGTTGTTAGTGGCTTAAAAAGGCGCACAAAGATGGTGAATATGCTATGGTTAGGATAATTTTCAATATAAAACTCCTGTTACTGTGACGTCCTAGTAATTTAACTATGGTTATTTGCTAAATAAATAGCTTGAATATAGTTATCAGTCTACTATACATCAAATTCAAATTCAAATATTTTTATTCATAATAAGATGTGACTTCACTTATTGAAAGTCAAAAAAACTACCACTAATTCCAAAATGAATGCCTCGTTCCTGAGAAGAATGGGCGCAACAAAGTCATCATCGAGACACTTAACGCACACAATATAAAAATCACAGTCATTACATTTCACTTATTAAAAATTCAACACGTGGAGACGAAATAAACTTTAGCAACAAGCGAGGATTGTAAGTAGAAAGACATACTATTTATAGGATTAAGATATAGTTTCAATGCTTCCATTAAAAGTTGGGAATGTGAGACAAGTGGCAGGCCGCGACCTTATAAAGTTTAATGTATTTTGAAGACAACTTCTTACTCTGCTTGTATTTAAGTTTTAGCTATAGTGTAATAAACGATGTTTGCTCTGCAAATTACACTGTGAATAAACTATCGGAATATTTTAAACCAACCCATTGACGTACTATGCACAACTAGACTCTCAAACGCGTAGTAAAATGCTTTGTATTTACGTAGACTTTAACATATACGGATAATATTAATTCAAATTAACACTTTATTCGTGGCAATAATGTTCAAAGACTATTGAATTCGCTAATTCGAAGTAGTAACACTACGTCACGCGCTAGACAGACGCGAATACGATGCAAAAACATTTTGACATTTTAGCAATTGAAATGTAATTATTTAGCAAAATGATTAAAAACTTCATGTTAGTCACACATTTTTTTAATTTAAAAGGGCACTTACTTGAATACACTCCATCCTGTTTAAGTTTGGATATGCTGATATTATACAGTTTTTCACTGGATCCTGTCATTGGATGGTGGCGTTGTCTTCAAAGCGCGGTCAAAATACAACTTAACTAAACCATTTTTTTTGTTCTGCTTCAGACGATTTTTGAGTATAGTTATTAATTTATTAGTCTGTCTGTTATCCTCAAAAATATTTACTGTTCTAATAGACTGACTGATTTGATCAGGTGGCTGGACTCCTACCCTCAAGCACACAGCCGGTCCGAGTATCGAGTCTGACGACACTAAATGCCGGCGACCTTGAGTGATATGAGTTCACGGCTCCTATGTAACAAAGCCAATATTTTCAAAATTCTTGGGTCGAAAATGTAACATTTTAATAGGCGCAAACTGCTTCATTGCTTACAATCCTCATTATTTATTACTAATCTGAATAAATGTACCTACATAAAATAGTAAAAATCTATGAGAACAACTTTTATGATAGTAGTCTATAAACAAATGCATGATGCCGAGAAAAAACTTGTTTAACTGCAAAGAAAACTGGTAGTTCATAATAGCTCTGGAGTGTTTTAACCAACAATAAGCATTAGCAACCTACAAGTAAGACTTAAGGGTATGTGTAAGAGGATAAAGTAGTGTTCATAGCTCCAAATCCTATATTTTCACCACAAAACTTATCTAAAAATACCTTGTTTGCATGTTTTCTGTTTACCCTTCGCCTTAAGAGACGATTTGTTGCGTAGTACTCGTATTCGTGGTGTTCACGGCCCACATGCCGCTGGAAAAGCTTTCGGGCAACCAGCATAGTGGGGGCTTTAGTCTATAAGGGGTGTCCAAGGGAACCCGAGCCCGACTAAATACGTAAATGTAATATCCTCCTCTCGAAAAAAAACAGCTGCGATAAGTAAATCACCACCAATATTTTTTGATATAAATGATATAATTTTCTTCAACCGCAAGCATTAGTACGACTCGGATCCATTAGCATATTTTATTGTCCCCTCTGCAAGATCTACTAATAGCACTGAACGCTTAAATAATATTCCTCGTGCAGTCGTAGAACGGACAAGAATAAATTGTATTCTTTACTTACTCTTAACCAACGCTAGTTTCTTGCACTCCACAATAAATACTCAGATATAATGAATTGAGATCGTTGTTGCGTTTTTCTGTATTCCAATTTACTTGGGTGTGTGAAAGTGTGCAATTTTTAGAAGTATACAATTGACACTTTTTATAATCTGGAATTGGAGTGTTGGGATGACGATTCCATAGATTGAAAGTAATACTGTAACTCATTCACTATTGAATCAGGTAAATTAGGCAAATTTTAAGATAATAATATGAATGAACTGAGGTTAACAAATTTATAGAAAATTTACAAAATTGCATAGAAAAAATTGTGAAATAACGGAATGATACTGGGAATGGTACCAAAGACAAGGTGAGGAACTTATAAAGAAGACTACTTAACATAATAAACAAACACTTAAGAAGATGCTATACTGCTATGGATGCATAAAAGGTCTGCTCATTGGTTTAGTGCTAGTATCAGAAAAACTTAACATGTATACTTCACTCCTGCTCCCAATTTTAAAAATGTATGCCGTAAATTAAACGTTGCATGCAAGTCTCCCTTGAGATATCGTCGATGCTGGATCAATGCTAAAAGAGAGTAGTGTTTTCTATTGAATACCTTTCTCGACAAGATTACAGAATGGGATATTTTTTTAATTTAAGTCACGGAAGACTCCATTGTGCGAGTTAATTACTAAAACTCCATTTGTCGTATCACCACTCTTCGACACCACTCTCCTTCTTACATTGTCTAGTATTCGAATACTGGGTCTCGAAATATTGAGCGATTGCCAATTCGACGGTTTGTTGACCTGAGAACCATTTCCACTATACGAGCTTCAAGGAAGAAAACCACAATTAATCGTTTCATTCGTTTGGGAGCTTCTATGATACACATTTACATAGACCGCCTTTATATAAATTAGCTAGAATTTACCCAACTATCTATCAACTTCTAAGATATTATTATAACCGACTCGACAGAGGTATTGATGATTATTTTTAGCTGAAAATTATTAAAAATTAATTAACACATACAAACATACAGGTGAAGCTAATAAAAAGCGTGTAATATATATTAATTCTGGTCTTTAAATAATGACATTTAAAAATAATAATTATAATTTAAATTGACCTAAGTGCTTGAAATATAGAGTTTATTAATGTTAAATCAATTATAATAATAACTAGAATTTTGTAATGAAACGAAAAATGAATTAATAGTTAATATTTGCATGCCAGAAATGGCCGATAACATTGATACATTAAAACTAAACTACACTACTACTAAGTTACATGTTTTCTAGCCAAATAAAGGATTTATTTATTTATAAAATGTTCACAGAATACCTTTACTTATTTACGGTGTGTGTGGATGATGCAGCTAATGTACTCAATAACTTTTGTATTAATTTACATTAACTTTTTTGAGTTACTCGTGTAAGACATTGACTATTCCACGTTTGAATATGTTTGTTGCATCACTTTACATATTATATTGTATTGAAGTGATTTGTAAAACGATAGAAATGTAGATGTTTATTTAAAAGAGTGGCAATGAGTTTCTTGCTACTTCTTCTCATTAGCTCATTCCTTTACAAAGTAGCAGAAGGTTCAATAAGAAAAAAAAATTGTTTGATAAGTGTCATTTCTGTGACCTACATGAATAAAGTGATTTTGATTTGATTTATATGCGTTGGGTCTGGTTGCTACGCTGCTGGTCTCAAAACGAAAAGAAAATAAGTTTGAGTTGTACACGAAGAGTCCTAACACTTTGTACGTACTTAAAAAATATTTCTTTAAATGAAACTAAGGTTATTTTTAATGAAAATAAGGGACGAGACGAGCAGCACGTTCAGCTGATGGTGATTGGTACGCCCTACCCATTACAATGCAGTGCCGCTCAAGATTATTGAAAAACCGAAAAATTCTGAGCGGCACTACAATTGCGCTCGTCACCTTGACACATAAGCTGTTAAGTCTCATTTGCCCAGTAATTTCACTAGCTATGGCGCCCTTCAGACCGAAACACAGTAATGCTTACACATTACTGCTTTACGACCGAAATAGGCGCCGTTGTGGTACCCATAATCTAGCCGGCGTCCGGTGCAAAGGAGTCATCCACTCGTATTTATATTCATTCATTCATTATACATAAAACTATTCCTTATAATAGTACATTACTAAATAAGAGAATTAAACACCTTGTTGCTCATGTACCTCACACCAAAACATCGTTTGCAAGTGTACAGTATGAAAAACGTGCGGCCTTACTGTATAACAAAATAAATAAACTAAACAAAATATATGAAAAATCATACTATGAATGCAAGAAAATAATAATTTAGTGGATAGGGTCATTTAATTATGAAGACACAGAAAACCTACTTTTTTTTTATGGAATAGGAGGACAAACGAGCGTACGGGTCACCTGGTGTTAAGTGATCACCGCCGCCCACATTCTCTTGCAACACCAGAGGAATCACAAGAGCGTTGCCGGCCTTTAAGGATGGTGTACGCGCTTACAAGGAAGCTCATTCCACAGCTTTGTAGTACGTGGAAGAAAGCTCCTTGAAAACCGCACTGTGGAGGACCGCCACACATCCAGATGGTGGGGATGATATCCTAACTTGTGGCGTGTCGTGCGAAGGTGGAATTCAGCGGCAGGAATCAGGTTAAACAGCTCTTCGGAACACTCCCCGTGGTAAATGCGGTAGAAGACACACAATGAAGCGACGTCTCTACGCAACGCCAAGTGATCTAGCCGTTCACAGAGTCAAATGGATCGAGCTGATACTGGGGTGCGCCAGACCAGAGATGACAGCAATACTCCATGTGTGGCCGGACGTGCGCTTTGTAGAGCGCTAGTATTTGGGCCGGCTTGAAGTATTGCCGTGCTCTATTGATGACGCCCAGCTTCTTCGAAGCCAATTTGGCTTTGCCCTCCAGTTGGCACGGAATTGGCAATAGCTCGAGATTTCGAGACCCAGTATTCCGATACTAGGCGAGGCTTTAAGGGAAGTGTTGTCGAAGAGCGGTGATACAGCAAATGGGGATTTTACTTATAGTTAGGTACTAAATCTTTAAGTTTTCTTTCAAACTAACCAGAATTCGAGTAGCTCAACGTTGCAACGCGAATAATAAGTTGGTATATTATTTAAAACGCCACATGACAATATTCAATTGTAAACAATTTTAGAGGTTTCATCTAGGCAGACTATAGATATACAGGACTATGGAAATATATTATTAAAAGCATATTATTTCTAGCTAAGGAGACGTTGGTATTCATTACGTAGTTAACGGAGCACAAACTACAATGCTACTGAGTACAGTAATTCATGTTATACGGTTTGGAAACTCAGCCTTAGAATGCAACTGTTAAGTGCAAATGTACATATAGCTTCGAGATATGTTAGAACAGAATCTCAAGTTTTGATTTTATGAACTTTACACGTTAATACATTATATAATAATCATATTATTATTATATTCTTTGTGTACCAGATTTAGTAACTGTTAACTAGAGATTGTAATGCTTTAGAGTTATAATAATGGAAAACATATTGATCTATACCAATAGAAAATAAAACTTTTTCGAGCGCCGTTCCCAAAGGGTAAAAACGGAACCCTATTACAAGGCATTTATTTTCACAAAATTTATTCTTTTAGAATTCTTTTTGATATCATTTCTACTATAAATATTATTCATACTAGATACTACTACCGCTTCGGAAACAAGTGGTGCTATGAGAGAGAAGAAGCGGCGCAAGAAATTAACTAAGACTCCGCAGTCCATCCGTCTGTTTGTCTGTCAAGGATCACTTGCTAAATACAAAATTGTTTAACTTTGTCATATTCAGCTATCCATAAACAAATATTTTTATTTAGAAACCTTAATACTTTTACCCGAATCTCATTTTCCATTAAAAGCGTAATTTTACACTCATAACATCGCCCTTCATGATTCTGTAGGGTTGTCAACCGACGGTTACCATAAGCAAATTAAACTATATTATGGTGTTTTTTGTTTTGCGTTGCAAGGGAATGTGGGCGGAGGTGATCACTTAACACCAGGTGACCCCTACACTAGTTTGTCCTCCTTTACCATAAAAAAAGCAAAACTCAAAGTATGCGTACCGCGACTAAATAATTAAAAATTCTGCAAGTAGGCAAAAATCTTTTTGGTTACAAGATCTTAACTAAATAATTTTTATGTCATTGGATTGTTTATCATTGAATGTATATGCTCACGCATCTCTTGGCAGTAATTTCTTATGTTTAATCTTATTAATTAATTTCTTAAGTATTGTAATATATTGTTTTCTATGATTAACGGGTTATAAAGGCATATATTTTCTCAAAATTTATTTCTTTATAATTCTTTTTGATGTCATTTCTAATAACTACTAGATACTATTACCGCTTTGGAAACAAATGGCGCACTGAGAGAGAAGAAGCGGCGCAAGAAACTCTCCCAGCATTCTTTTTTTGCGCTCTTTTTAATAAAAATATACACTTTTGTACAGTCATTTCTATTGCTATAAAATAATCACAATCTAGTCCCAGGCTGTCCGATCATTTAGATATTCAGTAGTGGATTATATTTTATATCAGGTTTTATAATTTATATTCTCCTTCTTAGTATGTGTAGCGTAATAAACCAAGTGAAATAGTGTCATGTTTCTCTAAACATGGTACTGCACCCAAATTAATTAATAAACAATTACATTCCCACACCATACGCTAAAAGTGCCCATAGTGTATAATAATACTAGCTTACCCAGCAAACGTTGTATTGCCGATATTAAAATCGCGATACAAAAGTAACTGTTAATTGTAGATGGGTGAAAATTTGAAGTTGTATGTATTTTTTAATGCTGACATATCGCTATCATAATCAAACAAATTTAAAAAAAGTGCCAAAAAAATTAAAAAAAAAAATTTTCGTACCACCCTTAACATTTAGAGGGATTAAAAATAGATGTTGTCCGATTCTCAGACCTATCCAATATGCACTCAAAATTTCATGAGAATCGGTCTAGCCGTTTCGGAGGAGTTCAATATTTAACACCATGACACGAGAATTTTATATATTAGAGATTATGTAAGGTAGGTACGTAGAATTGAAATAAAATATTAAATACACTTTTTGGAGCATCAACCCTACTGCTACTCTGATTTACGTGACTAGAACGATTTTATATCGTTTTGGTAATATTTTTATGTAATGGCATTATTAGCGGAGTTGAAATGTTTTCCACAAAATCACAAAATGGGAGATTCTTATGTATAATTTCTCATTGTTGATTTCCTCACAATTCTTAAATAAGAAAATTGATTTGATTTTTTTCCTTTCGATACTATGAAGAATATAGTTCTGATAGGGGAACCATGAACTAGATGGTGAAGACCACACAATCAGGGCGATGGTGCTATTCTCACGAAAATACTTTTTCCATTTGAATGGGTTATGGCATCATCTCGCCACCCGTGAAGCACCTTATCATTGAAAACTTCCGGTTACCATTTGTGGTGGTCTTCTTCATCATTTCAATCAATTCACCAAGTATTATTCTTTTATTTTCTCAAATGCTTTTCTTGATATATAATATATTCAATAAAGAAACGCTATGTATACCTAGACCTCTACTATAAATAGAGTTGCCATAATATTTAGGTCCCAATCCCAACATACTTTGCGCCGAAACGCTTCTACATCAAAGCATGTGTGTGTACAGCTACTATCTTATCCCAACATAGTAGGAAAGAAAAGTATAAAATAAATCAATTAAAAAAATCAAAATTTATGTTTTCATTCGAAGTAATCGTAGCACAGTAACAAAGTTTAATTTCAATTAATATCAGTTTATTGCTTCTCCCGGTCATATTTAGAGATTGATTTTACTAAGTAGGTACATGTCATTTTAAAATGATGGTGACAAACCAATATGGATTCAATGGTCTCTACCGACAAACTATTTTGTCCTTATCTCAATTGAGCCGTCATCAATGAAAATATTATTTCTACGTCTGTGTTGTGAGTGTGTGAGTGCCCAAACATCCCTCGCCAATCCCACGCCGCTCGGCTCAGGCTCATTTATATATACTGTGGAAATTGTCGTAAAACGGGACAAATATGGGACATCTATCAATACGGGACGCAATGTTTAAATACAGTAATAGTCGCATAATTGCAGGAGGTATGGCAACTCTACCTATAAGCGACCCCACGATATAATATTGTGATTATTTTCTAGTATTATAGAATCTCCACACAATTTCGTCTGGGTAGAAATCGTATCACACTTTGTCTTGAAAACGGGTTAAAAATCGTTACTCTTTTCTGTACCCTGTCAACGTACGGTGCGCGAATTTGTTTTAAAGAATGTACCTATTTAACTATAGTCATGGTATTTACCCGTTATTTGACAGTCGATTAACGTCTCGAGGTAGAGCGCTGCCAAACATAATAATGAAATAATTGTTAGAGTATTTTATTTAAGTTCCATTTGTTGATAAGAATACATAATTAAACAAATAAGGATGATGTGTTAAACATTAAGTTACGGTAAGTTATAAATATTTTTAATTTTTCATTGTATGAATTTGTATTGGTTTGGTTAGTTTTCCCTGTTCTGTTGACTGTTTTTTGTTATATTCTGTTGACATTATAGTAAGGCAACGTTCAGGGTGCAGCTTACGAGTGAAATCAGAGAAATGCTATTTATTATAAGTTTTTTTCGAAATCTGCTATAGAGAAATGCTTAGTAAATTAAAATTCTCATCTTTTAAAAATTGTTATTTGTAATACATTTATTTTTGTACACCTTAGGACATACTTTGTCCATCTCCTTTGATGACGGTAGTGATAGTTTTTGACGTTCAATATGTGATTTTGAATAAAAATATTTGAATTTGAATTTGCTGATCGGTTGAGAAGTATAGGAGCAAGAGCATAACAATTAAATAAACTCAAAATCAAGTTGATCATATTAGTTTAGTAGTTACTTTTTTATTAAAATAATATCTCGTCTATTATAACACAACTGAGCTTAATTGATTATGGTCCGCACGAGATATCTGTGCACCATCACTTAGGTAAGTATGGTACAGTTTGCAAAAAAAAATTATAGTTTTATTAACTCTAAAGTATTATATAATTTGTCGAATTGCACATAATTGTTGTCAATACTGTAATTAATTTCATCAATCTCTGACATTGTGCTATAATCATCGTTTTAGCTCCCAGATCTTGTTCCACAGGATAAAAAATAATGTCTTGCTATCTTATTTTCAAAGAAAATCAAAATTATAATAATTATAATCAAGTCAAGTCAAGTCAAAAAATCTTTATTCACTGTAAAACTTTATAAGTTATTTAGTGCAAGTCAAGATGAAGTACAAAAGTTACAATAGCATTCAAAGGAGTATAACAATATTCATTAACAAAATTTAGAACATTAATTCCAACTATCTTTATCATTCAAATAATCTTTCACGCGATAATAGGCCTTAGATGTTAATTTATTTTTTACGATACATTTAAATTCTTTAATAGGTAACATTTTAATTTCATTTGGGAGTTTATTATAAAATACAACACAATCCACTTTAAAAGATTTAGCAATTTTACGGAGCCTAGTAGATGGAATTGCGAGTTTATGTTTGTTTCGAGTATTGACACTGTACATCACTATTATTTTTAAATTGGCTAATATTTTTATGGGCGTATAGGAGGTTTTCGTATACGTACTGGCAGTGTACTGTCATAATATTTATTTCACTAAACTTTTCTCTCAATGAATCCCTTGAACGCATTTTATAGACTGCTCGAATTGCTCTTTTCTGCAGCACAAATATGTTTTCAATATCTGCAGCCCTACCCCACAATATAATTCCGTAAGACATGACACTATGAAAGTAGCTGATATATACTGAAGTCTAGCCGTTTCAACATCTGTCAGCTGCCTAATTTTTTTTATCGCAAATACTGCCGAGCTAAGTCGATTACTTAAGTTTTTTATGTGAGCACCCCATTGTAGCTTAAAGTCTAATGTAATGCCTTGGAATGTTGTCGTTTCTACTACATCAAGTTTTTCATTATTAATTTTTATAGGTGTTGGTTGGTGCTTTATATTTGGAAGTGTAAACCTTACACATTTTGTTTTCCTTTCGTTTAAAAGTAAGTTATTAACATTAAACCAATTTACTACTTCAGCAATGTCGTCGTCAACCTGACAGAAAGCTTTTTGCTGGCGTTTTATTTTAAATAACAAAGATGCATCGTCAGCAAACAGTATAATATCATGTTTATTTTTTAATTAAGTCGTTATTTAAAGTTTCGCTATAAATGTTGTCCTGTCACTCCCATAATAAAAAACAAAAGTTATTTATTCATGTAGGTCTGAAAAATTACACTTATAAATGTAAATATATACATTTCAGTATGAACCACTTCTAAGATACACGTAAAGTAAGATATATGTAAAAAATAATTGAAAAGACTGAAGTGGTAATGGGCTGGTCATGTGGCCGGATCAACTGATGGACGGTGGATAAAGCTGGTCACCAATTGGTCTGGACCACGAGGTTAGAGAGCCAGAGGACGTGCTAAAGAACGAAGAGTTGATGATATCATAAAAATTCTTGGAGAAAACTGGACTCAGAAGGCAAAGTAAAAAACAACCTGGAAATTGTTGGAGGAGGTCTATACAGGGGCCTTAACTATGCGGATACTATATAAATGTATATTTTTTATTTTTATGTTATGTTAGTTAAGGAAATAAAATTGCTTTATTATTATTATTACTATTATTTACCACTTCAGAAACGTTGATATTTAATGACAATTAGCAAGAAACTCACTGCCACTCTTTTTAATCATTATTAATTACAGTTTCATTATCATACGAGCCTACAAAATGTTAAAATTAGTTACTCAAAAACATAATAACGTATTTAAACATAAGTCAATTCAATTTTGAGACTAACATGCTGTCGGTACTGTGCGTTCTAGGCGAAAAATGTATGCCGTGCGGGGTTGTAGGAGAGGGGTCGAATAGTACAAATTAAATTTGTACGACTTATACATTGATATTTATTTGATGATTTCTAAATTTTCGACTATAACTGTACCTACGCTTTGGGATGAGAATATAAAATTCATTTTCTCTTTTGAAAATTAATTTCACTTAGTTTTGATATCGTTATATTGGTCATTCCAACCTCGTACATTTTGTAGAAATATTAAAAATGATCTTTTATAATTAGTTAAGGACGCTGAGGAACCAATGTCAACAAGAACCACTTAAACGCTGGAGCAACTCAAGTTTTTTTTCTTTGTTTCAGTATTTTTGACAAGACTAGGTATATGCTTTTGGTTCTGTAATATTTAACAAAAAACGTTATTAAAATTGTAAGATCAATCTTGAGGGGGCGCCGAAATAAAATCGCTTAGCTCACAAACCCTGCGTCAGTAATCTATTTTTATCGCGAACTGACTTTGGGTTGCCGAATTTCGCCTTGAATAAAACATGTGTTACGAAGGAAAAGAAAATTATATTTTCTTATAGCCTCTTTGATAAATGATTTAGTATTGTAACCTTTCGTTAACTATTGCTGAGATCTGAAAACCGACTTTATTTTAATATTATTTAATTTTTCGAAGACGAAATATTTGGATGTCGTAAGTAGCAATTGCATATAAAATGTATAAAATTCAATTTTTTTCCAAATAGAATCCCAACCAGTTCAAAAAGAAATACAAAATTACAGAACTTAGCTACACTTTGGGAAAGTTAAGTATGAATAGTGAGAATGGTAATTAAATCAATGTTTCTTTTTGATTTTTAAAAATGTATATTAGTAAATAAAAAATAAAAATGTTACAATTCAGTTATAGCACACGTCTCAATCCTCTAAGAAATATTTTATTTAAATCTTGGTTTTCGTTCAAATTTCATGGTTCTAGGTAGATTCATAGTGCTAATTGAAAGTATCTAAAGTAAATAAAATTCATAATTATTCAATCTCAGTGATTTTGTCGATATAAAAAGTAAATTAACACAAAATAATAGGTTGGGAACAAACACTTTTCGTGTATAGTATGTATAAACTTATAATAAAATCTGTTTGGCTGTACACACTATTTGTATCTGACTGGGTATTAATGACATTAAGAATATTTAAAAGAACAGAAACATATTAGTGAAATCTTGTTTCCAGCAATTTTTAAATTGTTTTTTTACTCTCAAAATAAATGAATCAATTGAATAAATTCGAAACATATTAAAAATAAAAATCAACACAAACCCCAAGAAAAAATTGTATCGTTATAAACATTATAATGCAGTGTTAGTAAGAGTAGCACAACGTTGGTTTAAGCGGTCCTCTATCACCATGTTCCGAATAAAAATGGACTCCGTTTAAAAAAAAATTACATTCGTACAGAGTACAAATGGCACAAGTGAAACATGCATTGGGCATGAACTTCTAAACTGCATATGAAGTCCTGGTACGTGTTGCTAGGATGACACATGATTTCAACCGCTACGAAAGGAATTTCTATCACCACTAATATATATAATATGTTCTCCTGGTGTCTATGTAGTAATACGTCTTGTGCATGGCGTCAGAATATATTGGACACGAGAGTGGGTCAGGGATTGGAAATAATACTCCGCTTATAGGAACAAGTCTTTATTTGCGTTCACTTTTTCTGAACTTGCACTTCGCCGGTCTGCCGCTGTTACTCTTTTCATACTGCTTACACATTTTCCATCAGGGAAAAAAAGGGTTTTTTCTGTTCGATTTGATCCTGAACTTACTAGAAATTTCCATTAACTTTACAAAACCCAAAAAATTCCATACACTGGTAGGTGTATCAATGTCTTGAAGTTTGACAGCTCTCGTCATGTACGTTGCTGCACGATATGACGTTTGACAACTCTCGTCATATACGTCGGAGCGTTGCTACGCGACAATATTAAGGTATACTCGCGTCATACGTAAGACAATCTCTTCTTCAACTATGATCGCCTGGTACCAAAGCACTGTATAATGCATATCATTATTTCCCATGTCAAATATTATGAATTTATGTGTTTGCTCTTTTTACTGTCGCTTTTTCGTTTCATCGACTTTCAAATCACAACAGTGCTAAAGAGGTTTTCACTTCATGAGATGCCCCGCTTCTTTGAGCTACATTTTCGGCCTCCAAGGCCCCTGCTCGGCTTCGCTGTAGCCTTTAGGGCTATCAGCACAGAGGAGGTTTTTAGTTGATAGGGGGTGTTTACACCCGAGCCGAGTTTTGGGGTCTTTAATAGGTAAATGTATTTTCCTCCTCTCCAAAAAAAAAATTAGGCTAGCAAATAGTAATAATAATAAGCTAGAAACTAGAAACTCCTCACCAGGAGGTTGAAACTTGTTGGAAGTTGCATTAGAAGTTTCACTTCAAAAACTGGAGCAGTTGTCTCAGCTGACCCATTTGAAAAAGGCCGAATCGTTTTTGAACAGACTGATAACTGGTGTTAAAAAGTAGATCAATTAGTTGGCTTCACGAACTGTGGCAAAAACCGGATCAACTCGCAATAAGGTAATGCTGTTTTGCTGGGATGGCAAAACAATTGATATAGTTTTCTACTACCAACAACTGATGAGATAAAAACAAGAAGTTGAGAGAAAGTGGCTGGAATTGATCAATAGAAAGGGTCCGGTCTACACTTCTGAGTTTGCATATAAAATGCTCAGTAACTATTTTCTCAACAAAATATAAAAAAAAGAACTTAAATGATATGTCTTTGAGCAACAAAATAATGTTGATAATGCAATATAAGAGTTCAATGGGCCGGTAAAATAATTCCGTGGAGTAATATAAAAGCTCATAAGTTAGCAAAGAGAGTGAATAATGAAGGAAGGGTCGGACGTGCACGAATGACTGAACTTCACCAAACTCTGTGCTCGCTTTGTTCTTTATTTATTAATGTTTGTTCGATTTCCAATTGTTTTTCTAAACAACCATCTATAAGCGGTCAGAGTTATTTAAAAACTATATATTTTTCTTTGTCTTTTCAGTACATTAGTCTATTTATGTTTTTCTATTCTTTTATGATAAAAACCTTAGTTTTATCATTTTAAGTACAATCTAGCCAATAAGGCTTTCTGGCTAATAAGCAATTTAATTTTAACTTAATTTACTAAGTAGAGTAGAGTACAATTAAGAAAGTGTCCATTAGCTGAACTGTTCTTATTGTTTCTATTAAGGGGAAGACACTATGTTCTTGTGTTCTTTACACTTAGCACATATTAGTTTGACTATTCACTGCACTGGCGTTTCACTACACTTACTTAAGGTTTAGTTCTTTTGAGGCTTTTCACTAGGTTCGTGTTGTCGAGTAGCTGGATAGCCTCGGCGTTCACATAATGGTGGAGTCTTAGCTCATGAGCTTCCGCATATTTATGTAAGCGGTTAATATCATACACTTGGAATATACAAGCACCTGACAGCCAACTGAAAGCCTATAACATCTCAAGTCAATTCCCTAATATGCAAATATTGGGGTTGAGCAGGTTATCAACTGTAAAGTAGATCCTGTAGATGAAGCCACAACCTGAGGGTTGAACAAAGCAAACGGAATTTTATAACGAGGCGGTACTTGAACGGTTAGCTCAGTTGGTTAGAGCACCGGCACGGAACGCCGGAGATCGTGGGTTCGAATCCGGCATCATTCATAAAATTTTGTTTTTTTTTTAATTTTATTTGTGTATTAATCCTAGAAGTGAGGGTTATCACTTTAAAAACATAACATACCATGAGCAATGTACTCACACCAACACAAAGTGTCATAAAATCGCGAGTGTAAGACTTAGCTTGGCACGCACACTTATGTATTATTCATGGACTGTTTTTATCGGTTTTCTAACAGCAAGAGACTCTATCAAGACGTATTAATTATCTAAGGGTTTCATATTCAAAATACTAAGGATCTAATTCCAAGCGTGGCTGACTGTTGAAGACTTCTCAATCAAACTCGGTTACAGTATCAATAGATTC
Organism: Leptidea sinapis; assembly: GCF_905404315.1. Taxonomy (NCBI): domain Eukaryota; kingdom Metazoa; phylum Arthropoda; class Insecta; order Lepidoptera; family Pieridae; genus Leptidea; species Leptidea sinapis. The sequence goes on along the minus strand of NC_066286.1, from coordinate 12,061,640 downwards.
GCGTTTTATCCTGCTGTATCTCCGTTAGATGTATTCTTCTCTTAGACGCTTGTTAACTTCAGTTATCAGAAGCACACGCACACTTAAACAAATTGATATACGTATCGTGAGTGTAAGACGTAGCTTTTGCACACTAAAGTAATAAACCTGGCCTGTTTTACATGCGTTGCCTAACAGCACGATAATCAATAACAGGTTGACAATACGGCTTGATTTGGTGCAGTATGTTCTACAATTGTTGCTTTATGTTTATTATTCAGTCAAGATAAAAGAAAAGAATAACAAAAGACACATTTTCAATACAGTTGCTCGTAAAGTGCATCTTATTACATCGTAGTAAGGGCCATAAGCCGATCCATAACACACGCATAATAGAATAATCCCTACAAAGTTAAGTTAGTACTGAATTGCAAATAATAATATATATAATAGAGTAAATAGATCATTTTCAATTAAACTGGGTAATACAGTTGTTTTTGTAATATCAAAGGGGTTTAATGCCGCTGAAAATACATTTATATTTTTGGAATAAATATGTGTGTCCCTAATTGAGATAAAGAAGATTTATTATTATCAAATTATTTATATTAATTCATAATAATTTGTCATAAAATATATGCATTTTATTACAAAATTTAATTAAAGTTACATTTTTATTTTAGTCTACCCGACGCGTTTCAAGACCTTTCGAGATCTCGTTTTCGGGGAGACAGGGGACAGGACCCTGTAAAAATAAAAATGTAATATAAAAACACAGTAACAATAATAACACGCGTTTTAATCCTTTAAAGGCAAAAAAATCCTTAATCCTTTATTTAAATGTGTAACACTCGCGTTTGTCAAAGAAAACACTTTTTCACTTCTCATGCTCTAAAATTGCTTATTTGTGCAAGATATAGGCTGCACAAAATCGATTTTTGTGCACAAGTGCATTAACGTATCTACTTATAAAATATGTATCTATATTAAGGCAAAGAAATTGAGCCATACAGCCGAACACAATAAAAAGTTCAGAGATAGAATTTGTTATTTTATAATATTTACTTTAATTAATTTGCCTCATATGTTTTTTAAGATATAAAAGATAATAAAATTAAAATACGGTAGGTTATTTAATTAATTAAAATAATATATATATTACAAAATTAATTTAATAGTAGGCTGTATAGGTCTGGAGCCCAAGCCAAATATCAAGCTCGTAAGATTAAAAAAAAAGCGGCGGGAAACAGGTCTTGTTTTTTCGTGCGTTTATTAATTTCGTCAAATTTGCTAAAATTTTGAAAAATGTCCATGTTATACTACTGTTTTATTTCCTCACAATCGAAATGAAAAGCAGAACTCGTCCACAAAACCATTTTATTCTCGACATTACAATCAGTAAGTATGCTAAAAGTCTCGGATAAAAATGGTTCGTTTTGTGCACTCGTTGTAAAATCTACTATGTACAAACATGTTTGTTTTTTCCTCGGAAGTGTGTTGAAATAATTGTGCGTATGAAACTCGTGAGCAATTTGCTCACTAGACACTCGGCTGATTTACGCCCTCGGCAACGGTTCGGGTTGCAACCCATAGCCACGTAATGAGCAAATCAGCTCACTTGACATGACAATCTTTAATGCACATAATCTGATTTTCTACTATTTGATTGTACAACTTGGTACAGACTATTACAACTCGACCGAATTAGGGTCAGTATTTGAATTAACATTACAATATAGCTTTATTGTAAAAGATATAAGTGTGACATGAATACGAAAAATCCTCCAACGTAGCCACTGAACAAATGATTTTGATACTTATTAAAAGACGTTAGAGTTGTTTTTGGGATGTTGGTCAACATATAGCATGATGTTTTTATGTCTGTGGGGTAAATGAGGCTTTTTATTGGGGTTCATTAAGTCAAGTCTAAAGGACGAGCTGAATTTTAAATACAATCTTTCTCTAGATAACGAGATTTGTACATATTATTATCAATTCAGTTTTTTCCTTATGACTTAATCGTAGTTTGTTTATAATAAAAAAAATAATGAAATAATTCGTCGTTTTTTTATGATAAGAGGCTGCCCAAGTCGACACGACAAGCTATTCGTTCTAATATGAAGCCAGCAGTACCGCTCCGAATTCTTGTAAACCTCAAGTAGCATCACCATATCAAATCCTGGAAATGGGGCGTTCGCCACCAGGCCACAGTGATGTTATCATAATAGCCTAAACAGATGATGATCGGGTTTGGTTCGGCCGAACCATCAGACGCGGTCTGGTAGCGGACCATATTCGATGGCATGTCGCATTATTACCGTCAGGTCCGTACCGAGTACGACGACGGCCACTTTGTCTGAGGCGCCCACTGGACAGTCCGATGGTACGACCGTACCAAATCCGACCATGTGTTTATGCTCTAACGTATTCTATCTTCATACAAACGGCCGGAACGCAAGTTATACTTATATGGTTCCAGTTCGGTAGACACGCGGTACTCCAGACAGTCGCGAATGTCGCCGTAGTGAAGAACGCAAGTTGTTTTGGTTTTATGAGCGTGCGATTTGAGAATACTTTTGCAGAATAGTTTTTATATAATATATAAATAACATTTTCAAATATTTCACGTTACGTTGATACGAAAATTTCGTTTCGCGACGACGAAGCGATAGTGACTCCAAGTTTATTAAATCAGATGGTTTAGGTATTATTATTAATATACTACTGAAAAAACTAAAAGATAATTTTTATTAAAGGTACCATTTGTATTCATCATTCATTTGATGATTTTGATCAGTGCAGAAAAACAAAAAAGTTCAAGGCCCTTAATCAGGCTCCAAATATATTTATATTCAATGAGTAGATGAGTGATGTTATTAAAATTTTTGCACAAATTATTGACTACATAAAAGCATATTTGTGTAGCCTTTCCTTTTTATTACCTCGTTGAAGGTGTATTAAGTGGAGTATTCACAGACATGCCACCCAAGACTTGACACCAGACGGTGTAAAGTCTTGGGTGGCATGAATCAATGAACTCAGGAGTTAAGTCTAGGGTCCTTCGCTATGCTACACTTTCACACTCTTGTGTCACGCCTACGACGTACGATTAAGAAAGAAAGAAATAAGAACGAAAGAAAAATCATTTATTACGCAACTTAAACCTAGTATACAAGCACGGACTAGTAAAAAAATAAGGACCTTGCATAACAGGGTAGCAGAAAAACAAGCCGATTAACGTGTAAATACATAGCCCAACGTACACACTTACACTAATACAAGCCGATAGGCGGCCATTATGAGAATTGTCATCGGTTGTGACAGATCAGTTTGTGTCTCAATAAAATATTTTAAAAGTGCCGTCGGGCGTTGTGAAAACGTTTAAAAACAATACCACGGAATATAAAAAGTGTCAAGGAATTACATTTCACATATAGAATAGTAGTAATCACACTTTTTTTGTTCTTTTCATAATACAAATTAATTCGATGTTTGGAACACAAAACCTCCACAACGCGTGATAGTAACATCGAGTGTGACCGGAAAATAACAGGGACATTACCCGAAAAATTGGGTAATCCTTATTTTAATGGTGTTCTAAATAGATAATTCATTATTTTATGAAAATAAGGGCCGAGACGAGCATGACGTACAGCTGATGGTAATTGATACGCCCTGCCCATTAAAATGCAGTGCCGCTCACGATTCTTGAAATACACAAAAATTCTGAGCAGCACTACAACTGCGCTCGTCACCTTGAGACATAAGATGTCAAATCTCATTTACCCAGTAATTTATTTTAGTCTTTATCAACATTTTTTTAAAGTAGTGTGGAACACTACTTCAAAGCGGCCCATATTTGTGTGTTTTTATTTGGTGCGGTTCCGGCCACATAACGAGTATTGTAGTCCCATCTTTGAGCAGAGCTGCTCGAATTGTCGAGGATCCAGTACTCTGTGAAAATTTCCATTACTTGGTGTTGTGGATAGACGTGGCGACTTAGAAGACACAAAATGACTGACAGATGGCAGACCGCATTTGTCACGGACATAAAAGTATTAATTGTAATTTTGTCTTTCTAGGAAGATAACGCTGTGCCGAAAACTGAACTTAAGACCATTTGTATAAGTGTTACTATATGATGTGTATCTACTTAGCAACCAAATCACTATAAAGAACATAGGTAGTTGTGTGTTCTCTAAAAATCCACTTATTTGATACCACGTCAGTGGTAAAATAAAACGAATTTAAGAATGAATTTTGTGTAGGTATTCTTACAAATAAGAAACGTTAGTACGTCATTTTATATCAGTTAAAACAAAGATACTTTACTTTCAAGTTTTTATGTATTTATTTATTTACTCATAATATGACGATATTTATTTTTATTAAAGAAAACAATCTCACTATGAGATATTAAAAGATCGGAGTCAAAAGTAACGTGGCTATAGTATATGGGTGGTATAGTATAGTAGGGACTAATAACGGGAAAAAAATTGTGTTATCTGGTATCCCCCGTAACTGCACACACACTAGCGTTATGTTGCTTCACTTCTTAATATCATGGCGCGTAGTCCTTATTTTTTTATTCGTCTGTGTATAAAAGTAGACTTATTACTAATTTATATTAAACTGCAGAATTGAAATTCACCTCAGCAGAATACTGATCATACCATTATGACGGTGATATGATCAGTGCTGGTCTTCCGGAGAGCCCGGTGGTCTAGTGGATTGCCGAACTACATACTTTACTCCCTCGGTGTTTAGCCTACTATTAATGAACAGTTCTTAATTCATACACAATATAAAATTTACAATCACAAAACTAGAAATACATCCAAGTAAGTAGATTAAATTAAAATATTCTAGGTGGACAGCCCTATCGCTTTTAAATAAAACACTTTTTAAAAGATAATAACGCGTGTAATTGTAACTGTGTTTTTACATAAAATTTTGCGGAAATGTTATATTTTTCTTATTATTTAAGTTATCCCGACGTTTCAAGACCTTTTCAGATCTCGTTTCCAGGGGGACTGCAGATGAAATGAGTCATAATAGTATTTGTCATAATTGTTATCATGAATTTTAGCGCCATTTATTGCCTCGGAGGTGGTATTTATTGTAGACAGATGGTTTTTGGCAAAATTTACTAATAGTTTTCTCTTTTTTGATATGTGTAGTTTTGGTTTTAATTTAGAGATTATTCCCAGGGATCCCAGGTATTAGATAATTTTAGACCGTCTTTTTTTTACTAAAATTTGGGTGTTTTTTAATTTCAATGGCTTCACGTGACAGTCTTGGTAGAAATCTATTCTCTTCTACCAAAGGTTGGTCGAAGCACAGTTATTTCCAAACAAATAGAGCATTGCTGCTGAAAAAGGTACTGCCGTAGTTCCCATCTAGCCGGGTATCCTACATCATTTAAACACACTTAAAAAAAAGGATAATTCTCCACAAAGAAGACAAAGTCCTCTTTTTAATCATTCTTCCTCTACAAAATGAAACATCAAAGTTTCTATATCGGGCGATATTCTATCTACAAGTGAGTTCTATCGCTAGTAATAAAGTGTGGTTGGCATAAGTGTGGAGGTCAATGGAAGCAATGAGCAATATATGTACGTAAGTATCTATTCCTTACTGTGCTTGTACTAAGAGTCTTAATTGTAGAACATAATATTATTGAAATGAAATTTTTAATAATTAACAATCATAAACAAACAAACAAATTACGAATGATTTCAGTTTTATAAAGGGACGTTTAAAGTTTCAGTAGTTTATAGTAAAATGTCCCTAAGATCAATCATTCTACAAGGTGGTGGTATTTGTTGTAATATTTTTTAAATGTGGTTTTATTATATTTAATTTGTTTCCTATTAAGAAAATTTCTTTAATATTATGACTAATCATTAGAGTCTTAACACAAAAGAAGCAGTAAGGAAATCTTTATTAATTAAATAACTTCGCTGGTGTCATTTAGGTGAGGAATTGCTTTGTAGTGTCAAATTAGACGTTACTCAAAGCTTGGGGAAGATTTGTTAATTTAATAAGTAATCCCATTTCCCTTTGATTAAGGAGTTGAGAGATGGTTATGAAATGAGCAAGTGCACTCAAATGTGAAGTTAATATTTACGTTGCTAAGAGACATTGCGAAACTAGTTCATAACTTGTACACATCTAATAGCTGTTTAGAACCTTCGATCTCGAATAGTTTTAAGCTTATATTTTATGTATAACTAGCTGACCCAGCAAACGTTGTATTGCCATATAAAGTAATTCGCACATTTGATTGACTGCGACGATCTAAGTCAGGTCTTCTTCTCCTCGGCATCGTTAATTGTAATTAATCAAAGGGAGAAAAGTTCTCGCACACTTAGCAGTATAGTGTCATTATCACAAAAGATCAAAGGATGTGATAATATCGATCGACATATTGGTTGTCAAATGTCAAATATTATTGTAAGGTTCAGAAATTTAATTTGTGACAAAATGAATTATCAATCTACATAAAAATAATCTGATAGATAGTTAACAACTGTAGTAAATCTACCAACTATAGGTAGCTAAAATTAATTTTGTTAGTCCACAAATAATTCAAGACTAAAATTAGCCAAATCGGTACAGCCGTTCTCGAGACTCGAGACTTTTAGCGAGACGTTTGATAGTTTAACAAGCAATGATGTCTTTGTGATTCATACTTACTGGGTTGAATAGTAATAAGTAGTCATCGTCCATCTGGATATTTGGCGTTTATCAGTGTTTCAATGATCTTGCTTCCAGGTACAACAAAGATGTGGAAACACGGAGCTTCGGTGTGTGGTGGGCGGTGTTTGCAGAACGATAAGACATGGGTACTTTAAAAAAAAACTCGCGTATACCTTTCTGAAAGGCCGACAACGCCTCTGTAATTCCTCTGGTGTTGCAAGAGAATGTGGGCGGTGGTGATCACATAACACCAGGTGACTCGTACAATCGTTTATCCTACTCTTCGATAAAAAAAGTCACGACTGAGGGCAAACTGCCGGAAAAACACAGGAGAAGCTTTGTGTTTAACTTGTATTAAATGTAATATAAATAATGACCATTTCCCTTCATATACTAATTATCAGGCGGGATAGTTAATTGAAGTATAAACTTGATAGTTTTTCTTTCGACGTGTATCGGCTTATGCTATGGGTGAGATCATCTGGTATGGATACGTCGCCATGCGCTTTTTATTTTGCGACTGAATTGTGTGTGTCAGTTTCAATCTTCTATATATATAAGAGATTTCCACGTATATAGTCACTCATCACGATATCTCTGGAACCATTTTTGCCCTGTGCTGCCCCGGGGCGTAAAAAGAATAGGGTAGTCCCAGGTCCAAGGGTGTCGTAAGAGGCGACTTCGGGCTTTTTGAAAGTGGGAGAGTCACGCTGCTGTCTTATGACGTCAGCACAATCGGGCCAGACTCGTCCGGGTTACTTACCACACTCGCACAGAATACCGGCGTGAAGTAGCGGCCTAGTGCCGCTATGTTTCGCATAGGTTAGTGTCGAGGACCGGAGGCCATTCCCCCCCGTCCTTTCTACCCCTCACAAAATATGAGAGCGGTCCTAAAAAAGAAATTACCCCAGGAGGGTACCGGCTCTTGTCCTCCCTCCGAATCCCTCCCCGAGCATTCGCGCTCGGGCTGCCCCTCGTATTCTGGGGAGGGCACAGTACCGCGTATGTCACAGGACAAACAGGGCAGCAACACCACGGCACCCCGCTCCACGCTTAATGTGGACTTTTGTAACATCCGGGGAATTCACTCCAACTTAAACGCCGTCCACCACCACCTTGAGACGGCGCAGCCGGCCTTGTGTTTCCTTACGGAGACGCAGATATCTCGACCTAGCGATACGTCATATTTAACGTACCCCGGGTACAAAATTGAGCATACTTTCATGCCTCATGCCGGGGTATGTGTGTACGTTAGGGAGGATATCTGCTGTCGCCGTCTCGGCAATTTTGAGGGTAGGGGCCTGTCTACTCTCTGGCTCCGCGTAGATTTAGAGGACCGCGTCCGCATCTATGCGTGTGTCTACAGGTCCCATAGTGGTAACGCAGAAACGGAACACCTCATGATCGGCATTTGATGACGTGCTTGCTCAGATCCCCTCCGCTGAAATCGTAGTCTTGGGTGATTTCAACGGGCACAATGCCGAATGGCTTGGATCACGTACCACAGACTACGCAAGGCGATCTGTGCATAATTTTACATTGGCGTATGGTCTGTCCCAATTGGTTGAGTCACCGACGCGGCTCCTGGATGTGGATAGCCACATGCCGTCCTTATTAGATCTTCTGCTGACTACACATCCCGATGGTTATCAGGTCTCTGTCGACGCCCCTCTCGGAACGTCCGACCATTGCCTGGTCAGGAGTGTAGTGCCTATCCGACGCCAACGTCGCAGACCACCAGCGACCCGCCGCGTTTGGCACTACAAGTCAGCAGATTGGGATAGGATGCGTTCCTTTTTTGCATCCTACCCTTGGGGCAGGGTTTGTTTCCCTTCGGATGATCCTAGTGCCTGCGCCGTTGCAGTAGCCGATGTGATACTGCAGGGCATGGATATTTTTATACCAAGCTCTGTAGTACCGATCGGTGGCAGATCACAGCCCTGGTTCGATGCGTCAGTTAAAGCAGCATCTGACTGCAAAAAACAGGCGTATCGAACCTGGGTTGCGGCGCTGGCCTCAAAGGATCCGAACTGCAAAGTTCTGAAGAGGAAATATAACCGCGCCTCCAGATTTTTTAAGCGGCAAATCGCCCGTGCGAAATCGAAGCACGTCATCAAAATTGGCGAGCAGCTTTCCAGTTACCCGACTGGAACACGCAAGTTCTGGTCGTTGTCGAAAGCTGCTCTTGGTAACTTCAACCAGCCGTCCATGCCGCTGTTGCACATGAGGAATGACACCCTGGCCCATACGGCAAAAGAGAAAGCCGATCTCCTGTGCACTCTTTTTGCCTCTAACTCGACTCTTGACGACAACGGAAAAACACCGCCGACCATCCCGCGGTGTCAGAGCTCCATGCCTGAAGTACAGTTCCGACAGAAAACTGTTAGGCGAGCTCTGTTTTCGTTGGACGTCAGGAAGTCGAGCGGGCCGGATGGCATTTCTCCAATCGTGCTTAGAATGTGTGCCCCTGAGTTGACTCCGGTGCTAACGCGTTTATTCCGGCACTCTTATTCAAAAGGCGTAGTCCCTGATTCATGGAAGTCAGCCCTTGTCCATCCGATCCCAAAAAAAGGAGACAGTTCGGATCCGGCAAACTACAGGCCTATTGCTTTTACCTCCCTACTCTCCAAAATCATGGAGAGCATAAATAACCGCCAGCTCTTGGTATACCTTGAGGGTCACCAGTTGATCAAAGACCGGCAGTATGGCTTTCGCCATGGTCGGTCGACTGGCGATCTTCTGGTATACTTAACACATAGATGGGCGGCGGCTATTGAAAGCAAGGGGGAAGGCCTGGCAGTTGGTCTGGATATAGCGAAGGCCTTTGATCGTGTATGTCACAAGGCGCTCCTCGCAAAACTTCCATCATTTGGGCTTCCCGAGAGCTTATGCAAGTGGACCTCCAGCTTCCTCACTGGGCGCAGCATACAGGTTGTTATCGACGGTAATTGCTCAAATCCCATGCCCGTGAACGCTGGAGTGCCCCAAGGCTGTGTGCTATCTCCCACGCTGTTTCTTCTGCATATCAATGATATGTTGGACACCGCCAACATGCATTGCTATGCAGACGACAGCACTGGTGATGCCGTATACACGGGCCATGCAGGTCTCTCTCGGGAAAACGTCGACCAGTACCGGGAGAAACTTGTGTCTTCTATCGAGTCCTCTCTCGAGAAGGTCACGGAATGGGGTAAGTTGAACCTTGTCCAATTTAACCCCCAGAAGACTCAAGTTTGCGCGTTTACCACTAAAAAAACCCCATTTGCCGTATCACCGCTCTTCGAGAACACTTCCCTTAAAGCCTCGCCTAGTATCGGAATACTGTGTCTCGAAATCTCGAGCAATTGCCAATTCCACGGCCATCTGGAGGGCAAAGCCAAACTGGCTTCAAAGAAACTGGGCGTCATAAATAGAGCACGGCAATACTTCAAGCCGGCCCACATTCTAGCGCTCTACAAAGCGCAGGTCCGGCCTCACATGGAGTATTGCTGTCATCTCTGGTCTGGCGCACCCCAGTATCAGCTCGATCCATTTGACCGCGTGCAACGCAGAGCAGCTCGAATTGTCAGGGACCCAGTACTCTGTGAACGGCTGGATCACTTGGCGTTGCGTAGAGACGTCGCTTCATTGTGTGTCTTCTACCGCATTTATCACGGGGAGTGTTCCGAAGAGCTGTTCAACCTGATTCCTGCCGCCGAATTTCACCTTCGCACGACACGCCACAAGTTACGATATCATCCCCACCATCTGGATGTGTGGCGGTCCTCCACAGTGCGGTTTTCAAGGAGCTTTCTTCCTCGTACCACGAAGCTGTGGAATGAGCTTCCTTGTGCGGTGTTTCCGGGACGATACGACATGGGTACCTTCAAGAAAAACGCGTACACCTTCCTTAAAGGCCGGCAACGCTCTTGTGATTCCTCTGGTGTTGCAGGAGACTGTGGGCGGCGGTGATCACTTAACACCAGGTGACCCGTACGCTCGTTTGTTCTCCTATTCCATAAAAAAAATTAATAACATTAATTAAGTTGATGCTGAAGATGCTGTTTCAATGTGCTATTAATTGCTGATTTGAATTGTAGTTCCGATATACCTAATATGTCAATATCTGAAAAGATGAGTTGGTCCGAATTGGGCTAACTGCAAAAAGGGGACGTTTTCGTACACTGCGCTTTTTCGAAGTTTTTGATGGCATTTATTTTAATTACAATATTAAAATACAATGAATGGAGATGGGATGGGAGAGGCTGATGGAATAAAAAGCAAAAAACTAACTTTGAGTAATTATTGAAAAATGCCTTTCTCATCCTTTTATCTTAAAAGTTCTTTAAGGAGTCGTTAGCGACCTCAATTTGTGATAATTTCTGTTCCTTTTAAAATTCTTTAATAGGAGATATTAAACGTTTTCTCTGAAATAATTTTACTTAGATTCTTTATAAATGAGATTCAAACGTTCGCTTGTTAATTGGAAAAAAATATGTACCGTTTTCTGTGTTTTAATTTCGTTCAATGGTTTTAATTATAAGTAATATATCTCAATATAATAATTATTAATAACATAATTTTATTATATTTTACTGAATAGTGACACTGAAACTGATAATAAAAATATAATCAATAATATATATGCATATATTTATTTATTTATTTAAGCAAACTTTACAGCATTTAGAATAGATTCTACAGATTAATACTACACACATCAAAAAAGTCAAAGCAACATGCATGTTATTACAAATTTACCATTTATATTAATTAATTTCTAAGTCTTTATTCATTCAAAGTGCATAGATATGTAAACTCTTTTGTTATTGATGACATACTGGCTGGTTGTAAAAAAAAAACGATTATGTTTTGGTTTTTTCATAAAATTAAATGAAAGGAAATTTGTTTGAATTTAAGTGCGTTTTTATTGCTACGTTTTGTGTTGTTTTTATTAATTTACCAACCATTTAAATAAAGTTAGTGACATAATTGAATTGTTAGATATTCTTTACGTCATGGAGCGACGTCATTTGACGGCAAATGAAATATAAAGAGCTGAAGGGATGTTGCAAGCGGGAAGTAATCAATCTCAGGTATCTCGGCATTTTGGCATACATAGAAGTGTTATTTGTCGTCATTAGCAGCGCTACAATAATACAAGGGAACCCGCTAAACAGCATTCAGGCCGTAAAAGGAGTATAACCACTCGGCAAGACCGGTACATACAACTGACTGCAAGACACCAGCCGATGTTAACCGCTCGAGAGATAAGTTTGAGGCTACAAAATTCAAGTGGTGTTGATGTAAGTCCCCAAACTGTGCGAAATCGACTGCATGAGTACGGCCTACGAGCTCGACACCCAATTAGGTGCCCACCGATACGTCACGGGAATCGCGCTCGTCGAAATGAATGGTGTAGAGAACGCAGAACATGGATCCAGGAACAATGGGTTAAAATTATGTTTTCCGATGAGTCGCGATTCGGGTTTAGGCCTGATACAAGAAGGATGCGAGAGTACCGTCGGCCCGGAAATACTGAAAGGCTCAGGTGCATTCAGGAAATTCATCCATACAGCGGCTCAACAGTTATGGTCTGGGCGGGTATTATGAAGAACAGGCGAACTGAGCTCGTTTTTGTAAATGAAAACATGAACACTGAAAATAACTTTGATGATATTCTCAGACCTTATATCCATCCATTTGCACAAACCTTTGTCTCCGATTTTACGTTAATGCATGACAATGCGCGTTCACATACAGCTCGACGAACCAGTCAATACTTGGCAACGGAGAACGTCCGGGTATTGCCCTGGCCTGCACAATCGCCAGACCTCAACCCCATCGAGCACGCATGGCACATGCTCCAGAAACGTGTTTTGAAGGACTTGGATGGCGTGACACCGACCCAACAGCTGAAGAATTTGCTACAATTCCATTGGGAGCGAGTACCTCAAGATTTCATAAACAGTGTCATTAATTCAATGAATAATCGTTGCCGACATGTTCTGAATAGCAGAGGAGGCCATACTTTGTATTAAATTATCCTATTTTTTCACAATAAATTCATTTTCTTTAGAAATTTCATTTTGTTAAAAAAATGTTTAGTTGCTTATGTACCTTAGTTTCTTCAGTATATTCTAATATTGTTAATTTCTGTTATTAGAAGAACTTATAAAGACAACAGCTGTTATTTTTACATTATAAGACCCTAAAAATATTATTTAAAAAATAAAATACAACGTTATAATGTGAAAAACCATCCTAAAATTTAAATAAGTGCATGTTGCTTAGACTTTTTTGATGTGTGTGTATAAACTATGTACTTGTACTGCCTTTAACAAAATTTGGCAGATTAAATTATAATGAAATAATAACGCTGGTAAATAAATGGTAAGGTAATATAAGTGCGTTTTTATTACTACGTTTTGTGTTGTTTTTATTAATTTACCAACCATTTAAATAAAGTTAGTGACATAATTGAATTGTTAGATATTCTTTACGTCATGGAGCGACGTCATTTGACGGCAAATGAAATATAAAGAGCTGAAGGGATGTTGCAAGCCGGAAGTAATCAATCTCAGGTATCTCGGCATTTTGGCATACATAGAAGTGTTATTTGTCGTCATTAGCAGCGCTACAATAATACAAGGGAACCCGCTAAACAGCATTCAGGCCGTAAAAGGAGTACAACCACTCGGCAAGACCGGTACATACAACTGACTGCAAGACACCAGCAAATAATTATATAAAATAAAGAAGAAGTCCTGAATAATGTGTGCTTGTGATACATGATTATTAAATAGATATGTGTATAGTGTGTATGAATATGTGTTCCAAATATGTGAGAGTGTTAGGAGTTGATATATGATGCAGTTCAATTTTAAATATACATACCGAAAATAACATAATATTAACTTTATATGTATATATTATATTAACTTCATAAGGGCCTGAGTAATTTTGTATTCTAAGAATCCTGAGCAGCACTGCATTGTAATGGGCAAGGCGGTTTAAATTACCAGCGGCTGAACGTCCAGCTCGTCTCGTCCCTTATTTTCATAAAAATAAAAAATTCTCTATTTTTCACTATATGTTGGCCATATGCTGTAGTAAAGTACCTAACTTGGTTTTTTGATAATTCATTTAAAAAAAAATGTTAATATATTTAAAAGTTGAAATTAAGTGTTCGAGACTTTTATAACATTTCACTAAAAATTACTTTTAAATTAATTACTTACAAAAAATTTTTCACTTATTTGAATTGTAAAAATAAAACAATCTAACTAAAGAAGTGATGATTCAAAAATAAATGTCACAACTTGTTTTTCAACATAATTATATTTATTAACTAACTGTTCGACAGTAACTGATCTACCAGTAGACTACAACTTCACCCTATAAAAAGGAAACAATAATTTAAAATTACACAGCAAAATTATATTTTGATAAAGACCCAGGAGGAAAAGCTAGTGACATTGTGATTAACAAATCGCTGTTCCCGTTATCTTTCATTGTGTCGAACGAATGTGGAACCACGACCCAGCTTTTAGCTGATTGCGAGACACTGGAGAAAATTACGAACGATTTAATCTGCGAGCTGATATCGCGGTTGAGCTCTAGATATAAACGAATGATGTTTTATTGAGCACTTCGCAATTACTCTACAAAGTTGACAGAGTGATATTACTACAATCATCGCTTTGATTAAAAAGCAAGGGTTTATCGATTTCTGGGTAAGGTTCCTGATAATTGAATAACTCTTGGTTTGTTTTCTTCATCTACTAGCTTTTACCCATGACTTCGTCCGCGTTGAATAGTTACTTTGGGCATTTATTTTTATTTTTTAGGATACTTTTCAAACTATACACATATAAACTGCTCTTTCCGCTGGCAGCGCTATTCAATGTATGATACAGCGCATATCCCATGTCCTTGAGGACAGTCTCTTCAATAGTATTTCCCTGTGAACTTTAATCTCCTATTTCATCCCCATAGGTTAAAGTTTCAAAAATACTCAATTTTATTAAAATCGGTGATGGTTAAAATAATTTAGGCGCGAAAGCGAAACAAACAAACTTACATTCACATTTATAATATTAGTAGGGATTATTTAGTGAAGCTTAATGACGGATGATTTCCTTACAACAAATGAAAATCTTGCTTTATTCCTAATAAAAGCAAACTTTTATATAGATAGAGAGGGCAACACACCAACTATGAATAACGTAAATATTTCCGTTTCGTATGACAACCTTCCAAGTCAACAAGTCAAGTAACATAAATTGAATGTCGCTGCATCGTATTATTTAAACAATGATTCTATAGTATACTTTTTTATAATATTCATCATCATCATCATCAGCCAGAAGTCGTCCACTGCTGGTCAAAGGCCACCCCCAAATATCTCCATGACGATCGGACCTGCAATGCCCTCATCCAACCAGTCCATATTGTGGGGGGCCTACCAACGCTGCGTCTTCCGGTACGTGGTCACCATTCCAGGACTTTACTGTCCCAACGGCCAACTGTCCGTCGAACTATGTGCCCTGCCCACTGCCACTTCAGTTTCGCATTCATTTATGTATTACGACTATGTCGGTAACTTTGGTTATCTTTATTTTAATATTAATAAAAATTAATTATTATAATAATGCTAATGTAATTTCTACAAATCTCTAAGTCCTTTACGTAAATTGTATTCTTGAGGTGCAGTTAGTGATTATTCAAGTTATCTTCCAAAGTGTTAATCATCGTTTTGTTTAAATTAAAAGCTCGCTCATTTACATAGGTATAAAGGCATTTGAAATCTAGGTCAATTTACCATCGCTCTTTGAAAGGTGAAGGTTTGCATAATTTAAACTCACCAGATGTTTCATTGTGTCAGAGTTGGAGGTGTGCCCGTAATTATCAGGAAAAAACAGTTACAGTACAAGCCTGCGGTTTTTTTTACTTACATTTAGCTACATAATAGAAAAATATCTGGTGTTTTATTATAAAAAAACATACACATACATTATTTGTATGTGCATGTTATTTTATTATGTTACATCAGAATAGTTAAAAGGTTAACTGAGATATTTAAGAACTGTTAATGGAAGCCTTTTGGATTTGGTCCATTCATCATCATCATTTCAGCCGGAAGACGTCCACTGCTAGAACAAGGCCTCCCCCAAAGATCTCCATGACGATCGGTCCTGCGCTGCCAAATGAGGCGTGATTAAGACAGACAGACACCATTTACAGCAAATAACGATGACGATCATAACACCTCTCTCAGCATCTATAATTCTGTTGACTCTTACAATACCAGATATTCACGTAGTATTTATCTAAATTAATATTCATTTAGTCTTAAGTCAACTTTTACTTTATTTTGAAAGAAAGAAAACATTTATTTAGATACACACACATAACAAAAATGAATGAACTTAAAAATGCACTCAGTATGTGTTCCAACACAAAGGTGTTGCAACTCTTATCTTCTGTGGCCCCCGCGTGGCACGACCTCAAGGGCGACACCTCTTTTAATATCTTCAGACAAAATTCAATACAATTATGTTACTTGTTCCGTTCACCATCAAATTTGTTTTCTGAAAGAATACGTGAACACAAAAAATGTAACCGTTGGAAAATGCGTAGAGAATTGCAAAGGCTTCCGAGCCGCGTTGACAGGTGCTTATCTTCCAAGCCGGTTATGTATGGGCCTGTGTGCGACGAATGCTGATATTTCATGCTTACAATTTTGTACCTATGGTTATTGATAAGATATATAAATTAGAATCAATGACGCGAAAAAAAATGCAACACACGCTACAAATTGAAATTTCAACTTCAACATCTGGACGCGTGGCCTGTGAAATATTGTAAAGAAATATAAGATTTAAGTGTAAAGGGCTTCACACAAGACAGCTATAATGAATGTTAATGTATATTACATTGCGGGATGTATAATAGCTTTAAATTATCATAATATATCACACACACAACAGGTAATATAGTGTAATTCCATTGGTACAAAGCTAGACTTTGTATTGATATTTTTAAAGATGTATCAAGTGTAATTAACTAAGTATTAAGTACACACCATAAACTAAGTATTCTAGCGTAATAAACAAACACTCTTCCCATTTCAGCGAGACTAAATTATAATTTTGAAGTTCATGTGTGCTAGTTTTACAGATATGTTAGAGACTAAATTTATAATGTTGATGTGTGCTAGTTTTACAGATATGTTAGTGAAGTGTGTAGTATTTTGCTTTTGGTCAATCCCTATGACAAATATTGATAAACGGCGACATATATACAATTTTTTATTATCTAACACATATTTTCGTAAATGTTTATAATCTTAAGAAGATAGAGTGTCTACTGCGTACATAAAAAGTAATACAAAATATCTTAGTGAAATTCATCTATGAAACAAAGCACGAAAGCAGTACAGAAGAATCAGTTTTTACCTGTGAAATGTTTCTTTAGTTGGACTGTTGCTATATGTCACACAATCTAATACAAAACACGACTTATTATATTTTTAATTAATATCCGTTAAAATACAGAATAATAACGATAAAAATACTAAAATTAAAACGCAGTCCAATTTGGCAGGAGACTAATGGACATTTAATGTTTTCAAAATGTTTTCATGGTCTTCATCTATTCCGTCTCTTTCTCACACCTAGGTTTTTATGTAAGAATAGTTGTCTCACTTTCTTACAGGGTAATATACGATATTACGGTAGTATACTAAGTGTATGGTACACACACACACACACACACATTGTTTTCACTTTTTAAATATAACTAGAGCTAACATCTTTTTCGTTTATAAAATTGGTCGCATCATAGGAATTGTATTTCTTAAGTTTCAAACAACTCTGGTGACATGGACGCTTATTCATGAGGTGTTTTAAACCACTCTGTTGTTAAGATATTTCTGTCTTTAGACACATTAACTTTATATAGATTACGTGAAATATCTTACATTCCTCCTAAAAGCAAGCGGAAGACGAATTAATTTATCAATATCGTCCCTGTCTGCTTCAAAATGATAATATATCGACCCAATTAAGAATTTGAAGCCCCTCACACTTGGTTCTAATCAAACTTGATTGTTTGATATAAATTATATACGAATCCTTAATTAAATGAAAGTGGCTGAACCATTTAATGAATTTTATAAATAACCTGAATATATTCAGACCTTTAATTTTCACCAATCCAATCAACTTTGGTATTGGTAAACATGTTTACATAACTTATACCAAGTGGATTCAAAATCAATTGACTTGATATGACATCAAAATGTATGTTATTTAAGTATAATAAATTTTACAGTACCTTAACTAATGAATTCTATAATTAATAGGATTTCAAATATGAAATTCCTGTTTCAGCTTAATATAAAAAAAATCTTTGGAGCGAGCGATACTTTTAGAGAATGTTACTTTACTCAAATGTCACAGAACATAACAGATTAAGTAAACGTAGGTTACAAAGGATTATTTGACTTAATACCTAAAGATGGATGTGTTGAAAATTTAAGCAATTTTGACTCTTGGCGTGCTTTAAAAAATTTATCAACTGACGAATAAACTGGCTCCTTGCAACAAGCCAAAAATGTTTTCTGGCAACTGGTACATGGTTGGGAACTTAAGGAGAAAATTTTCATGTTACATTTTTCATTAATTTCTATATGTTATCTATGCTATGCAATGCAAATGCAAGTCACGTGCACATATACACGTGATTGGTTGTAATATAATATAATCGACAAACATGATGAACATCGACTCATAAAAAATAATTCATTCATTTATATTGTCCTACGCTTGTAAATATCAAAGTTATACATTATAAAAACACATATAATTAGAATATAGACAAACTGTTCTGTGGTTTTGCAAATCATAGATAATAGACAATGCGTGACTAAAAATAATTTTTTTCCATGAAAAAAAGGGACGAGACGAGCAGGACGTTCAGCTGATGGTAATTGATTTGTCCTGCCCAGTACAATGCAGTGCCGCTCAAGATAATTGAAAATCATAAAAATTCTGAGCGGCACTATTGCGCTCGTCACCTGGAGATGTAAGATGTCAAGTCTCATTTGCACTCTCATAATTTTTTCCATAACGCACCTAAAGAAGTATAACTTCAATTATAATTAATTATAGCAATGTGAATAATAATAACAGCATCAACAAATTCAAATAATAATAAACAGAGTAATTAATGCAAAGGAATTATAATTCCGAATATATATCTATGGGAACATAGAAACTACGATTCGCAATCATACATTTTTTACGGTATTCCTAGAAAAACAGAACTAAATCTTCATTTTTTATTTGTATATCGGTAATTACTTATAATGAAATAACTAACCAAATAAATAAACACTAAAACACTTATATATAAATTAATACTAAAACTAAATAACGAAGATAAAGTTTGTTTACCGTTTAACAACTTTATAAAATCATACAATTTCATTTCTCTCTGTTAAAATGGCTAAATTGTTTAATTTCCGTCTGTCGAGCATTGATACGGCGCTTAATACTTTGTATTGAGAATGCCAGTATTTATGTGAAAAGCTTTTCATATTTGTTAAGAGTTGAGTTGTCTGTGGAACAAACGGTGGAAATAATTTGAGGTATATACATATATATTGGATCGTTTTTTTATATTATCGAACGGGTTAACAAATTCAGGGGTTGTCTCAAATTCTCGGTTGCTCGCAGAAGCGAAGACAGTCTTAAAATACTGATGTTGACTGTGATGAAAGAGGGAAAAGGCCTAAGTCCAAAATGATGGTTAGATCAGATATCCAAACATATGGACCTGTGGACACCTCCGTTGCACCCGTGGAAGCCTCCTTTGCACAGGATGCCGGTTAGATTATGGGTCCCGCAACGGCGCCTGTTGCGGGACCCATCTAACCTGTGTGTTCTATATTTTTTTATCAAGTTTTGCATATTTTGTATCTTTTATATTGGTAATTTTTGTCTTTCTTTATTCTTTAATGTTGGTTTTTCTACATATAAGGTATTTGGGTAGGTTTTCAGTTTTAAGTAAGTATGTGTTATGCTGTAAGTAATTAAAAATTTTAAAACGTTTCTAAACCACAGCGCGAGTTTGTCTCGTAATGGGCTACGCTGAAAACCAGCGCTGTAGCATTTGCTACAGCATACGCTGAGCGGTGTCCATTTTCGCATCATTATCGATTCTATTGTAAAATATATAATTATGTTCACAAATATTATTTAACTTTAAGCGATATTGTTATGTTTTACTTTAAGGTGTATAATAAAACTTTGTAAATTAAATTGTGTGATGATGATGTGAAATAAAATATGTCTATGTCTATGTCTATGTCTAACCCAATCTAACCGGCAAATCTAATCTAATAATAATAATAATAATAATAATAATAATAATAATAATAATAATAATAATAATAATAATAATAATAATAATAATAATATATCTTTATTAAAAGGTACGCACCCAGTTAAAATTACAATTATATATGTATATAGTAAAATGTTATATAATACAATTAAATTTAAAATTAAATAAATTAAAAATACTATTCTGTATTCAGGTCTATTTATTTCCTTTTAGCCTCCTGGTGCACTGAACGCCAATGCTTGTGAATTGAGCTATCCAGACACCCGGCCAGCGTGCTAAGGATCTCATTCTTGGCTTCTCGCAATCGGCACCAGAATGTTACGATACGCGATATCATGATCGCAAAGAAATCCCGTACTCTGGCCTCGGCGAACATGGCCGACGCGCTACAGTACCGAGGCAACTTCATCAGGATACGATACGGATCATTGTATTGCATCCTGATTTTGTTGATGGCACGCCTGGTGTACTTCGTCCAAAGTTGACATGTATAGAAGCTTAGACAGTAAGCTCTAAACAGCGTTACCTTCACTTCGTCAGTACACTTAGCAAAGCGAGGCGCCTTCATATTACACATAACAGAAAAAGCACGTCTCTGCCGTTCAATATCTTCGTCGTCCTTGAGGTACTCAGTCAAAATGTGACTGAGATATCTGAACCGCTCAACCCTTTCGAGTTTCTATCCATCCAAGAAAACATCGGGAATCGACTCCGGACCTCGGCCTGAACGGAACACCATCGCAACTGTCTTCTTATGTTTATTTATCTCAACGTTATGTTTTAAGCCGTGTTCTGTGCTCGCTAACAGCTTATGGAGACCCTTAACTGAGGGACTCAGAAGCACCATGTCATCAGCGTAGCTAAAGTTATTCATACACGTGCAGCCTATGTCACAGCCGACCCTGGTGCCTCTCAGTTCCGCAATCAGGTCATTCACGTACAGGCTAAAAAGGTCGGGAGAGGTCAAACCTCCTTGTTGCATGCCGTATTCTAGCCTATATTCGCTAGAAGTCGTGTCACCCCATCTTACACTGTTTGTTTGGTTTCCATACCAATATCCCAACAGATTC
Source organism: Leptidea sinapis (assembly GCF_905404315.1). Classification (NCBI taxonomy): domain Eukaryota; kingdom Metazoa; phylum Arthropoda; class Insecta; order Lepidoptera; family Pieridae; genus Leptidea; species Leptidea sinapis. The sequence continues at coordinate 12,040,497 of NC_066286.1, read as the reverse complement.
ACCGTTTTCGTTGATACATTCGAGTCGCGTAATTTGTAATTTTTCTCCCACAGTAAATTGTAATTTACGAGGTCGAAAGAACGACTCAAATCGAGAAAACATGCTTAAACAGATGTTGCTCTGCTGACGTAATGGTTAATGGTTGCTTTAAGACAGAATATGTACAGTAATATGTAAGCATTATTGTGTTTCGCTTTGAATGGCGCCGTAGCTAGTGAAATTACTGGGCAAATGAGACTAAACATCTTTGTCTCAAGAAGACGAGCGCAAATGAAGTGCCGCTCAGAATATGGCAATGCATTGTAATAGCATTGTAAATTAGCAGAAATTTTACAAAAACCACTTAAGTACAAGGGAAGGAAAATTTAAAAATTCAACAATTTGTAGTCATGTCATGATATCACATTTAAAAGGTAAAAAATATAAATAATTTCTATAAAGGTGAATATGATAATATTATAATACATTTCAAAACTTAGAAAGTTTTAAGCGAATCTAAACTTGTCTGAATATAACTAATTCTGAATCTAACTCAGCCCTTAAGTTACTCTATTATTTCTTTACGAAGTTTAGGCAAATATAATTTAGTTCCATTAGCAAATAGCTGTAATCCTAAGAAAATATTGGACTTGCTCTCCATCTTGCGGTAATGGGTCACGGGCTGTTTCTTCATCTATTCAATCCTTTACATAGAAGGTATAGGCAAATAAAGCCCTTTTATTTAAGTTAGTATGTGTGATTTAATTCATAAGATCATACTAGGTCTAGCCATAGAGGTTAAAGTTTATTCTACGGTCTTCTATTATGTTGGTTTCTTCTACGCAGTAAGTACCACAGAGTAATAGTAAATTGTTAATTAAGGGTTCTACTCTTTACTCCTCCCCCTTCCTCTTTCATCATAGTAAACAAATCCTAACGCTCATGCAATTTGGCAAGTGAAGTGAAGAGTATTCAAAAGCCACAAGACACCCTACTAGTGGAATCGTATTTTCCAGATTCATTTCAGAGTCATATACAGTGCTATCAATGACACCTACAAGGAATATAAAAATAATCTATTTTAATTTTGTCAGAAATAAAAAAAGCACAATTTCAAATATCAATTTTGTAAATTGAACACAGAGAGCTAATTAAAGTATTATTCATTGATTGTACCCAAAGAGAGCTAATCAAAGTATTATTCATTGATTGTACCCAAAGAGAGCTAGTTAAAGTATTATTCATTGATTGTACCCAATGAGAGCTAATTTAAGTATTATTCATTGATTGTACCTAAAGAGAGCTCATTAAAGTATTATTGATTGATTGTACCCAAAGAGAACTAATCAAAGTATTATTCATTGATTGTACCCAAAGAGAGCTAATTAAAGTATTATTCATTGATTGTACCCAATGAGAGCTAATTAAAGTATTATTCATTGATTGTACCAAGACCGTATTTAAATTTTGCTCGGACTTTACTTAAAAAACACTTAGTTCAGTGTGATAAAACGCGAACTTGATTTTTGCATTGGGCTGCCGGCTAGATTATGTGTACCACAACGAGGTGTATTGGTTTTTTCAAGAATTCTGAGCGGTGCTGCATTGTAAAGGGCAGGGCGATCAATTACCATCAGCTGAACGTCCTGCTTGTCTCGTCCCTTATAGTCATAAAAAAATACACTAAGCATTAATGCTTGCATCTCATAAAATCACACTTTAATTGAGCAATAACTTTTGAAGTGAAAAATACATTTTTAGGCGCTCTGAGCACTCTATTTTATGGCTCCTGAATCCTAAGCTCTCATACTCCGCTATGGACGGTCGTTCGCTTAAAATCGGCCGGCTACCTTTTGTATTGGAAACCATAAAAAGTGGATGGTTAAACAAAAAAAGCAATAGTGTGATTTTAGAAAACTATTATGCAAGTGAATCTTTTTTCACAAAGAACATATTATTATTAATATCAGCATATTGGTATCTTTCGTCTAAGTACTTCGCCTTCGACAGCTTAATTAACCTGATATGAAATATGTAGTTGAATTTTATTATTTAACTTCATCCCTATTCCGCAGCCGGCTGTAATACGATATGCGATAGATGGCCGAAATAATTTGAGGTGATGTAATAAAATTTTCACTTAAATATATTGTACACTCTGCTATCTAAACTCAATGCCAACAATATGACGGGGCAAGGCCGGTCACATGGTCAGGATCTTCTTGATTGTGACCATTGTTGTGGGCATTTAACACGACAGTTTCACTTCACAATTCACACAACTTTTACTTTACTTCACAGCTATAATTGATTACGTAATAAGAACGTGGTGTTCTCGAAATGCGCGTGCGACACAACCACCTCGCACGATATATCTTCTCTGACTGCTTGAGTGCCAGCTCTCCCAGCCGCTCTCACTCGCACTTGCACCGCACTCTGACCACACCCGAGCTAACACAAATACCGAATCATCTTCGTTCGCGCTTCTTATATAATATATAACTCTATATGTTTTACGTTGCTTTTTAGAATATCATTACAATAAATGTTCTATCACTATCAAGAATATATTGAAATGCAACAGTCAAAATGTTTATTTCTTTAAATTTTTCTCTTAATGATTCTAGTATATTTGTATGTCTATGCATAAGTACCTATTAGACGTTATTTTTTATATTATTTAATTACAAAGCGTGCGGAAGGAACCCTCAAAAATAACTCATAAAGTAACACGTTCACTTTAAGACAATCACGTTTCGAACTCAACGTTCACGTATTAATAACAAAATAAATAGTTTTGGCACATTGCTGGTTGAAATTGAAAAAGTTTTTACGTGTGGTGCTTATTTAGTATTCGGTCTGTTGTGTGTTATATACCTAATACAATTAGTGTAAGTTACATTTAAATATTCCGTTATCAACGTACTTGGAGCGCGCATGCCCGAGTAGGTAGTACATCTCCCCTACTAGCGTATATTATTTACTCATTACAATGCAGTGCTGCTCAGGATTCTTGATTGAACCCAAAATAGGGCCAGTTTACTACTAACCATTTTTAGTCTAATGCTAAACTTTTTCACGATGTGTCGACCAATCAAATCTAGACGAGTAATTTGCCCAAGGAGTTCTTATCCAGTATTTATTGCGTAGGGATAGCATTCAATTGGATGTCGAATATTTTGGCGTGTTCTTAATTCAAACACTAAAATAGTTATGAAAAGTGCATTGTATATTCATTGAATAAAATAAGCTATTTAGAGGTGGAATGATATAATTATATAATTTCTAAGACTACAACTGGTGCCAACCAATAGGCATAAAGTCAGTATTAGTGAATTATAGAATAATTAATGGTCTTAACAATAAACATAATATAATAAAACATTGTACAAACGACTCAGTTCTCATTCAAATATTGAGTTTTTTAAGATATCCGATAAAATAAAAAACATATAATACTGCTATCGGCAATATTAACTCAAAAACAAATGACGTCACGCCTCAACACTGTCTCGCTTGAAATTGTTATTACGCGATATTATTGATTTCTGAACCGTTGTATCATTATCAACCACCGTTACACCTACGCGCGTTTTCATGCGTTTTAAACTGCGAAATTAAATTCGTAAAAATACATTAATATGCATTACATATTTTTTTATTGTTGAAATTATTATAATTTTTCCTAAGACTAAAAGGCGAAGGTAATCGGTATTTAATAGATGAGAAATCCAAAATGTATCATGCCTATTCCAAATGAAAATCTCTTTATCGTTGACAAATGTTGGTAAAATAAAGGCAAAAATATATTCTCATTTCTTTTGTTATTATCTTCAGAAGATTCCACTTCTATTAAGATAACTCATAAACAAAAACTTTCGTATCTCCGCTAGCTTCATTACAGTTCCTGACACGAAAATATTTACCTCGAATGAGAGAAAAATAAAACAATTAGAAATTAGGATAATGTGGCTTGGGCAAAGGTTTGAAAATTTTACAATAAAATATTGTAAGCATCCTTTTTTAAATTCAAGAGTACGAAGCTATAAAAAACTAGTCAAAATCGACTTCAAAAAAGGAGGAGGTTCTCAATTCATCGGTATGTTTTTTTTATAGTTGTTACCTCAGAACTTTCGACTTGGTGAACGGATTTTGATAATTTTTTCGTATTCGTATTTTTATACAATCTAACTAATTAATCAAAAGACGCAATCAAAAATACGCAATTATTTTTATACTTTTTATTGCAAATGTTTTTGAAGTCGGTAATTTTTTGTTAATTTTTTTCATATATAATCAGAACTCAGAACAATAAACCTATTTTTACCCAAAATCTAGTTAGATTGGATTTTTTATATTTATTATTAAAGAGAATTTCTATTGTTTTATAGTTAGTCTCATCTCTCTATGAAACTGTGTCACTAAGGCTAGGCTAGTCACTTGTCTACAGCCTTATGTTTTGTTATCTTACTCTATTATAAATATTGTGATCTTATCTGATATCGTACACTATGCTTACTTATTTCAAATTTTACTAATTGTTAGTATATTGAGATTAAAATTTAAGTTTAATTTTGCTTATATTTTGGGATATATTAAGCTTATTTCTCAGTGCTTTGCTCTGAAATCTTAGCCCATACGGAAGCATTACATATAAATTATTAAAAGGGAATAATTTCCATGCTCTGTAGTATCACATTGGCTACTTACTGTAATGGCGCAGGCACTGAGATCATCCAAGTGCAAGCACGTCCTCAATTGCCGCTTGAAAGCAGCTCATGAGATTTACCGTTTCTGCGTTACCACTATGGGACCTGTAGATATGGATGCGGATGCGGTCCTCAAAATTTAGACGGAGCCAGAGAGTAGACAGGTCTCTACCCTCAAAACTGCTGAGACGGCGACAGCAGATGTCTTCCCTAACCTACACACATACCCCGGCATGAGGCAAAAAATTATGCTTAATTTTGTACCCGGGGTACGTTAATTGTGATGCATCGCTAGGTCGAGATATCTGCGTCTCCGTAAGGAACACAAGGCCGGTTAATTTAAATTACTCCCACAACATTCAGCTTGTCCTATCATAAGATAAACATGTTGAACCTTAATAAAAAGCCTCACTTATCCCACAAGCATTAAACCATTACATACGCAGGCTAGCATCATAAAAACAACTTTATTACAAATGTGTAAAGATCGAGGTTCCTCAAAATAAGCTTGCGTGATGTGCTAATTCGTATTCATATCATTTTTTAGTCTTTTAAAATGAAAGCCATATTGTGATGTGATGCTAAATACTGTTTCCATTTCAAAAACATAGATTTCAATATACCCCATGGCGGTCTTATCAGTACACAGTGTTCTCTTCAAGATAATGTGTTTTCGGTTGTCGAATTCACATAGGACATAATATGTGCTACGTTAATTTGATATGTATATAAAGGTAGGCAACGCTTTTGTGATACCTGTGTAGTAGTAGAGAGAATACGCTGCGATGATCATATACCATCATGTTAGCTCGTTCGGTCTCTTCTTCCATAAAAAGTCCATTTGTTGCTTTACTTCTGATGTTTCGGATTCAAGGAATCACTGTGAATGTCGTGCCAAAGTCATATTATTTGTAATAGTATTTTTTATACTTATTTAGTTTGTACCAATATTTATGGTGGATATGGCACTCCAACTCTCTAGGGTTCCGTCCGAGTAACAAACACATCGACCGTAAAATCTTGGCATTGGTCTTGTCTATCTACTTTAAAGTTGATAACCTGCTCTAGTCCAATAATTGCTTATTAGGAAATTGCCTTGAGATTGCGCTCTTTTAAATTTAAACATGTTATGAGAAACGTTATTTTTTTTTAAGAAAATGAAGAGGAAATTTTGCACAGTAGCAGAATTCAAACCTTTAAAACATTGCACAAAATCAGACTAAGAGGTCCCATTGCCATGATAAACAAAATCTTTATAAACGGGCAAAATGGCGTTGCAAATATTAATTTATACCATAATTATAATTTCAATTTAAGTATTAGAATGGCCCGTACATTGGAATTAATTATGAAGAGAGAACATGATTTTGATCCCAAAAATTTCTGATAAGTCGTAAGGAAAAATTATAACATGAACATCTTCAGACGGAGTATTGTAAAATGTAGTCAAAATTGGTGTCTTCATCCATCCGGTCCCATAAAGCTACATTAAAAGAAATCAAACCTTTACTACATTAAAATTTTGTGTCCGATCAAAATAGAATCTTCTAAAAGAAACTGAAAACCAAAATTAAAACTTTTTCACTAATGGTTAAATCTATTTTTACTGAAATTCGGGATTATTTTATACACGTTACCTATTTGGGGCAATAAGACACAAATGAAGCATGATCAAATTATAGAGTAATTTATGGATGATATTATTTTACCAGTACACTGTTGATTATGCGAAACAAGATAAATTAAAGCCAATTATTGTATATTGTAAATATTCGTGAATTCATCAGTTGAATTATTCATTTCGAAAGGCTTCGTAACACGATCAATTTAACCGTTTCACGAATGAAGTTGTGAAAAATTATACATACAATGTTTGGCGTTGTATTTAAATGATTGGATTTTCTGCTTATTTCTTATTTAGACATAGCTACAGTTTTTATATTAAATAGTGTTCTTCCTCATATCTACGTTACAAACACGATTTAACACGATTATGATGAAACGAAAAATCTTTTAGCCCCATTGTTACTTTAATACAAATAAATAGAGATACATATAGGTTCATATAATATTTATCATTTTTACTCATTTTACTGAACACACAGACAAATTGAAAAGAGAATGACACTTTCTTGTAAGCATTCATAATCACAAATGTATACACACACAAACATATTTTATATTTAGTCTCGATAATATAGACAGATATATTTAGTTAAGAGTGAGGGGGCCAGGAGAATCTTAGCACAGGTTCTACCAAGTTTGAGCTCCTGTCTCCCAACTGTAGTTTTAACATTTTAAGAATAAGTATTGCTGTACAATTGTAACTATACTACATATGGGGAGAAATATACGTATTTGATTATTATATAAACACTCCATCTTCACAAATCTATCATAACTTTATAAACGAAACTTTAAGGAAGAATGAAGTCTGTAATAATAATTTAATGGCACTATAATCTGAATATTTAGAAGGCTCGGTGATTTTCTTGTGCACGTTTTTCTCGATCTGAGTCATTACTCTTCCGAAAAGGAGACACATTCTGACTTTCAATAAGTGATATCTAAGCCTTAGGTATTTGAATTACGTTTTATTCTGTTTGCAGAATGATTACTTATCGGATATCTAATATATTAAATTCTCGTGTCGCGGTGTTTGTTAACAAACTCCTCCGAAACGAATAAACCGATTTATACGACATTTATGTGCATGTCGGATAGGTCTGAGAATCGGCCAACCTCTATTTTTCATACTCTTAATGATCAATGAGGTATCACCCCTAAATACATATAAATATATTATGTTCCATCCACAGTACCGCAATAGTGTTGGCAGTGGCAATCGAATACAATTATTGTAGTACGATATATTTGGTAGGTCTGAGAATCGGTCGTCATCTATTTTTTATAGCCCAAAAATTTTAATTATTGATTTTATTTTTATTACTTTAATTGGCGGCTATATAACGGTTCCTGGGTCAGCTAGTATTATATATAATTACATATTTAAATGAAAAATCGTCTTTAAGTGAAAGAATATCGACTTGAAATTTTATTAGTACTTATACAATTTCTTAGTACTCTTCACGGTAGAAACGTACAAATCCAACCTGAGGGATTGATGGCGCTAAAAGTATTTTATTCGTGACGATATTCTATTCTCTATCATATCCGGTGTCCCTTAGGGAACCCATTTCGGCCCATTAATGTTTATTTTATATGTTCGTAACCTGACCTCTAGCCTAATGAAACGGCTTCTTGATTTATTCAGGTGACCTAAATATTTTTGAAGACCTCAACTATGTGTGAATTTTTTAATCAGCAATTCGTGTAGTGCTAAGCCTTTTATTGATTTAGGCGTTATTTTGTGGAAATACATAATTATTATCCAACTGTTATGATTTTTTTGTCTTAAATCAATTTGACATGTGTTTCACCTCTACACGAGGCATCCTCAGGAGATGTTGACTCGACAAAATCTGGCACGAGATTCAGTCTAAATAAAAATCAGAACATTTGGCATAAGTGGCATAAATTGATAATATTTCACTTAAGCGGATGTTTGTTATGAAGTGGTATTGAGACTTACTTTTTAAAAGTTAATCGTGAAAGCAACAACACAAAAATCATGAAGTACGTTACATCCATTTATTGATGGAATTTCGTTTAACATTCAATCCTTAAATAGTTATTAAGATAAATGGTTTCAATATTAACTAGTTTTATGTATTTTCAAGAATTTTTAAATTTATAATATATATGTAAGATACTTATTTATTCAAACAAAAAAAATCTTATAACTATATTTACAATACTATGACTACATAAAATTAAAACTATCATTACGTGGAAGCGTATCTAAAATACTGGCAGCATTTCCGCGTTGGATTATGTAAGATTGTAAGTTAGTTCTTTGAATGTCTTTCTTAATATTTATTTCTGCTAATCACGCCTATCTTTTATTTATCTACTGGTTTTCCTACTTATCATCTTTTTGTATATTTAAAAAGAAGATAGAGCTTTTCAGAAAAATGCTGGCATTTTAAATACAAAATATTAAGCGCCGTATCAATGCTCGACAGACGGAAATTAAAACAATTTAGACATTTTAACGGAGATCAGTGAAATTGTATGATTTGATAAAGTTGTAAAAGTTCTTCGTAATTTATAGGGGTGATTAAACATTACAATAAGTTATGCTGATATTATAATATACTAAAATCTAGCTAAAACTAATGTGATTTTCAATAAAAGCGTGTAGATGTTGAAATGGTATGAGCAACCAGACTGAGGTATCGACAATTTTTATTTTTTATTTGAAGAGCTCGTCGCCAGTTTGTTAACATTAAGAAAGTTATTTACTGACCTTAACACACATAAGTAATTTAGCAATTCTTTTGAATTTAGTATTATTATACTTATATAATTATAGTATACATTAGTTATGTACATTTTCTGGGATAATGTCGTTAAATGATATACATGCAGGGCATGGATATTTTTATACCAAGCTCTGTAGTACCGATCGGTGGCAGATCACAGCCCTGGTTCGATGCGTCAGTTAAAGCAGCATCTGACTGCAAAAAACAGGCGTATCGAACTTGGGTTGCGGCGCTGGGCACAAAGGATCCGAACTGCAAAGTTCTTAAGAGGAAATATAACCGTGCCTCCAGATTTTTTAAGCGGCAAATCTCCCGTGCGAAGCCTAAGCACGTCGTCAAAATCGGCGAGCAGCTTTCCAGTTACCCGACCGGAACACGCAAGTTCTGGTCGTTGTCGAAAGCTGCTCTTGGTAACTTCAACCAGCCGTCCATGCCGCCGTTGCACATGAGGAATGACACCCTGGCCCATACGGCAAAAGAGAAAGCCGAGCTCCTGTGCGCTCTTTTCGCCTCCAACTCGACTCTTGACGACAACGGAAAAACACCGCCGACCATCCCGCGGTGCCAGAGCTCTATGCCTGAAGTACAGTTCAGACAGAAAACTGTTAGGCGAGCTCTGTTTTCGTTGGACGTCAGGAAGTCGAGCGGGCCGGATGGCATTTCTCCAATCGTGCTTAGAACGTGTGCCCCTGAGTTGACGCCGGTGCTAACGCGTTTATTCCGGCGCTCTTATTCCAAAGGCGTAGTCCCTGACTCATGGAAGTCAGCCCTTGTCCATCCGATCCAAAAAAAAGGAGACAGTTCGGATCCGGCGAACTACAGGCCTATTGCTATCACCTCCCTGCTCTCCAAAATCATGGAGAGCATAATTAGCCACCAGCTTTTAGTATACCTAGAGGGTCACCAGTTGATCAACGACCGACAGTACGGGTTTCGCCATGGACGGTCGGCAGGTGATCTTCTGGTATACCTAACACATAGATGGGCGGCGGCTATTGAAAGCAAGGGGGAAGGCCTGGCAGTTAGCCTGGATATAGCGAAGGCCTTTGATCGTGTATGGCACAAGGCGCTCCTCTCAAAACTTCCATCATTTGGGCTTCCCGAGAGCTTGTGCAAGTGGACCTCCAGCTTCCTCACTGGGCGTAGCATACAGGTCGTTGTGGACGGATATTGCTCGAACCCGAAGCCCGTGAATGCTGGAGTGCCCCAAGGCTGTGTGCTATCTCCTACGCTGTTTTCTTCTGCATATCAATGATATGTTGGACACCTCCAACATGCATTGCTATGCAGATGACAGCACTGGTGATGCCGTATACACGGGCCATGCAGGTCTCTCTCGGGAAATGGTCGACCAGTGCCGGGAGAAACTTGTGTCTTCTATCGAGTCCTCTCTCGAGAAGGTCGCGGAATGGGGTAAATTGAACCTTGTCCAATTTAACCCCCAGAAGACTCAAGTTTGCGCGTTTACCACTAAAAAAACCCCATTTGTCGTATCACCGCTCTTCGAGAACACTTCTCTTAAAGCCGCGCCTAGTATCGGAATACTGGGTCTCGAAATCTCGAGCGATTGCCAATTCCGTGGCCATCTGGAGGGCAAAGCCAAATTGGCTTCGAAGAAGCTGGGCGTCATCAATAGAGCACGGCAATACTTCAAGCCGGCCCACATTCTAGCGCTCTACAAGGCGCAGGTCCGGCCACACATGGAGTATTGCTGTCATCTCTGGTCTGGTGCACCCCAGTATCTGCTCGATCCATTTGACCGCGTGCAACGTAGAGCAGATCGAATTGTCGGGGACTCAGTGCTCTGTGAACGGCTGGATCACTTGGCGTTGTGTAGAGACGTCGCTTCATTGTGTGTCTTCTACCGCATTTATCACGGGGAGTGTTCCGAAGAGCTGTTTAACCTGATTCCTGCCGCCGAATTTCACCATCGCACGACACGCCACAAGTTAGGATATCATCCCCACCATCTGGATGTGTGGCGGTCCTCCACAGTGCGGTTTTCAAGAAGCTTTCTCCCTCGTACTACAAAGCTGTGGAATGAGCTTCCTTGTGCGGTGTTTCGGGGACGATACGACATGGGTACCTTCAAAAAAAGCGCGTACACCTTCCTTAAAGGCCGGCAACGCTCTTGTGATTCCTCTGGTGTTGCAAGAGAATGTGGGCGGCGGTGATCACTTAACACCAGGTGACCCGTACGCTCGTTTGTCCTCCTATTCCATAAAAAAAAAAAAAAAAAAAAAAATACATCGGACATAATATTATGGATATAATAGCTTTTTGCAAATTCACTAAATTTGCCTATTAATAACTTAAGCTAAGCTCATTGGCCCAGAAACTACATTTATTTCATTATTGCATATTATATTACTTGTTTGCTTTGCTTGATGGCAGAAAGAGTCGCCGCTGTGGTACCCACGTAGCCTTCATCCCGTGCAAAGAAACCTTCCATTATGATGAGGCTCTAATTAAAATTGATTCGATAAAAAAATACACCCAAATATATTATTTTAGTACACTTGCAAATTTGGTAGGAAGTATGAAAATTTATTGAATTAGGCGTTACTTTGCGGAACTCCATAATTATACAAATGATTTAGGTTTTCTTTAGTGTTAATTCCGCCAATATTTGTTTTTAAAACAATTCGACACGTGTTTCGCCTCTGCACGAGGCATCCTCAGGACGTGTTGTCTCGCCAAAATCTGGCACGAGACATCTTGTAGATGTCTCGTAGATCTTTAAAACTTAAATCATTTGTATAGGAAGTATGAAATTTTGTTATAACAGCTAAGATAGATAGACATATTTTTACCAAGTTAAAGGAACGCTGTGTGTCAATAGAATTAATTCTGGCTTAGCTACAAACATTATATTATAAACTCTTAAATTTACAATAATAATAACTGTAATATGTAATAGTTGTCTCATATCTTAATAGTATTAGATATATCAACGTCATAACAAATCATATTCGTTTACCAATTTTATAGATGATTGGAGCGGCGATATTGCAATGGGATTTATAGAATTTATGAAACGGCTCAGCGACTTTTATTTAATTAAGGATTTGAACATAATTCATATAGAACAATGATTGGGACGGAACAGCGTGTGAGTGACGTCAAGCTCTAAATTGGTTTATTTATACATTAGAAGCAGACAGCGTCGATATTGATATTTTAATTGAATTAGCTTTTATTTAACTTGACGTGCTATTTTTTAAGGAAGCGGAGGACAAAAGCGATAATTACCTTTTATCACGCTTAATGAAGATGAAAAAGCGTTTTATTTATATAAACTTATAAATTTAAACAAGTACATGTTTAAATTTTAGCAATATGTTTCCGCTACAATAGCTAGTGCATAAACGATCAAAGTAAAATATTGCTAAAGGTACTTAATAAAATAATAGGCTAAGTTGTGACCGAATTATCATTTTATATTAATACAGGACCGTTGACATACCTTTGATTATACTCGTTTTGAAGGTACCCATGTTGTATCGTCCTGAAAAAACCACGAAAAGAAGTGCATTACAAAAGAGTTGCTCCAAAATGGGCAGTGTCTTTGTACGTTTACTAGACATAGCTTCAGATGACGCGATAAAAACTTATGATTGCTATTTTTTGATGTTTGTTCTATTGGTCGTGTACAAATTCAAGTTACTGCAAATAATGCAATAGTTTATTTATAAACTTAAAAAAAATTGTACACAGAGACTAGGAGTTTTTAGTGGAAAATCGGGTCCTATATATTTAATTACAACCTGATTTTTCTAGTGCTCGGCGAACACAGGCGTGGCCCAAAGTAATCTGAAACAACTACTCGTCGTACGTGGCAGTAAGTTGAAAATCGCAATGATGTATCGCTATGTGCCACACATCAAAATTGTGAAGATGAAGATTATCTTTGTGTTGTGTGGTGTGAGGGTGGAAGTGGGCGAAACTGATCAGATCAAACAGTTCTTCGGAACACTCGACGTGATAAATGCGGTAGACGACGCACAATGAAGCGACGTCTCTTCGACATAGAGTTTTGGGTCTCTGGTGATTCGAGCAGCTGTACTTTTCACGAGTTTAAACTTTTCCAGCAAACAGATTCTTCGTACCAGACTAAAGATAAAGACATGTAATGACTTTGTAAATGATTCCACATATTGGGAACAGACCAATCGCCCACAGACTATTCTCCAATAAGAAAATTAATGTTAAATGGAATTTGATTTTTAAGAAACTTTAAAAAAAATTGTAACCTTAAACATCCGCAGTAAATATCAAGTTTAAAGTACTTACTTTCAAAAAATTTAAAAAATCTCTACACCAAGTTCTAAAAAAATAAATCAAGTTATAATCAAATCAACTTATAAGCGGTGGAGGTATACATGTAAGTCTGTAAGGTAACAAACATACAAAAAACATTAAGTCAAATTGAATGACGTCCTTTTTGACGTTGTTTAAAACAAACAGGCCCTCTGGAGTATATTTTTGCACCAAACATAGATAAAGTTACAGATACCACATAAAAAGATAATAGATAAAAAATAGATAGAGAAACGTACCATAAGTTATTAAGAATTCTTGATTACAAGTATTTAAATATAAATTTTAGTTGTAAGTACATTGACAGCATTAGACTGGTAGAAACAGAAAGTTTTAGCTTCTAGCAGTCTATCGCTCATTCAGTTAATAATGATAAAACGCACAAACAGTTTGCCCCGAAAAAGCTGTTATAATATCGCCATATTATTGACGTCATTACTCGTATGACGTCAGGCAGAGAAATCAAAACTCATCAATCAATTAATGTTGAATCAAAATAGTTTTGACACCAATGCATAGAATCATGTAATACTATCAGATTTTATGACTTATCCAACGGACGATGGTTGTACCATATCGGTAATAGAGGAGTCTTAAAATAAGCAAATTAAGTTTGTATACAAAATTTATGAAACTCTCGGGTTCCGTCCGAGTGGTCTTTCTGACTGAGCCAACCGTTGAAGTCCCGCATCAAAAACAAATTGAATTTGTATTATTTATCCCAATAGTGAGGGTTATTACAATAAAATAACAAATTGCTTAGAGTCATAAAATTCAATTTATTGAGCGACATTAATTCTTATCACATCGGCACAAAACTGTTAGCATAAAATATCTTCGTCGCTCTCAGGCCCATACATAACCGGCTTAGCACTTTCCGGAGGTTCTATTTACTGTGTTCATGTTTTCTTTCGGAAAACAAGATTAACGTTAGGTGACGGAAGTAGGGGAACATATGCTGACGTGATAGTTTTTAGGATTATTATTATTAAGTCTGTTATAGCAGTTTCCTGAAAAACTCAAAGGTGGATGTTTTGTTAAAATATTTTTTGTTTTTAAAAAACATATCCACTCAATTTTCAAATAAAATACAATTGAAAGAAAAAAAATTGTTTTTATTTTAAATATTAAAATAAACATGATTATTGTATGGTGTTGTTCGTCTAAACTCTAAAATATAAAATGAATATTTAAAAAAGTAAAAGTTCAACAGGTTTAGGTCTAAAAAACACCAAAGTTATCCTTCAATAAAAAAAAATATGAACAATGCGGGACTCGATCCTACGTCCTCTCGCGTTCCGTGCGAGTGCTCTTCCAACTGAGCTAACAGTTTCAGTGACATTTCATCATAAAATCTTGTATGCTTTGTTCAACTCTCGGGTTGTGGCTTCATCTACTGGATTTTCTTTACAGTTGATAACCTGCTCAACCCTAGTATTTGCATATTGACGGCAATTGACTTCAGATGTCGCTCATGCAAATCTTAAGAATTTGTTATGTTATTAAAGTGATAACCCTTCTAGGATTAATACACAAATATAATTTGAAAACAAAATTTTATGAACGATGCGGGACTCGAACCCACGTCCTCTCGCGTTCCGTGCGAGTGCTCTTCCAACTGAACTAACCTTTCAGTGACGTATCGTAACGTGAAATATATTAATTCACTATTCAAAACACACAAATACCGCGGAGCACTTGCACGAATGAATAAGAATGATCGTATGTCATGTCAATGTCAGCCATGGGCGCCGCTATTTGTGAAAATCTAGCATGTACTAATATTTTTTTTTAATATGGGATTATTATTAAAAATTTGTATTGCATCCGTGGTTGACGAAACAATGAAGATAAATCAATATCATTAGCAGTTTGATAGCGAAAAAAAAAGTGTGCTTAAAGACAATGTAAGAACTCTTTTCTACAGCATTGTGGTGTATCAACTGTCATTGTCTGAATCGCGTTCCAAATTTAACATACGTAACCTAAACTGATTAAATATTTTACATTGCTGCTTATTGACCAAGAACATGTTGAACACTTAAAGTAAATGTGGCAATGTATATAGTATAGGATTAATAAATCAACAAACTTATCTTCGATATGCAGTTTAAAATGCGACGAGTGATATTTTTTTATAATCTCAAGCCATATTCTCAGCCTCACCAAATTGAGTAACATTTCAACAGTCAGTGAAACCACCTCTTACGCTCATCGGATCAGAAAACATCTCCAAAAGATAGCTAAATTTATGTTGCGGCAAAAAAAAATTAACTTCTCCGTAGTAATCAAATCATTAAACATAATATTTAATGTTAATAATAACATCCACTTTAAAGACATTTAATAAATCTAGTATAACCAGTTCTGCGACCTCACTTAATCATCTGACCTGATTAAATTGCCATCCAACATTTTGAAATTTGATAAGTATTCTTCATATTCTTAACAAAATGTGATAAAAAAAAATACACTTATGTATAATAGCAGCATACAGAACTTTTTTTTTATCTTCTCACCGCTGATATTCTCTAGACACTAAGAGTAGTAGTAGGGATTATAAGTTTGTGTTTGTTCCTGGTATTAACATTATGGTTTCTAGCAAATTCACTTATGTGCCTATGTACTTATATAAAATTATCAAGAATATATTGAGAGCTATTGAGAGGCATCAGTCAAGATGTTTAGATGTCAAGATATTTTTTTAAGATAAAATATATATTAAATATTGCTGTAAAATAGAGATAACAAAACATTGCATTCTCACAGTATCTTTCAAAGTGACAGCTATTCAATATTTTTAAATTCAACCCCGGAGTCTATCTATTTCTAACGCATGACTTGATTTTATAAGATTCGAAAGGTGGGTGTACATTGTGAGGCGTGGGATAAAGTAATGTAAAATTATCGAATAATTTTATTTTATGTTCCACTGATAAGTTGGCCGTAGTATTACGTTATTAGGATAAACTGTATGGAATCAATCGATATGGTTAATCATAAAAATGAAATCTCTATAGCAAACATCGTAAATAAAACGAAAGAAAAACCTTTAAATCTAATTTACGAATTTAACGGAATTAAATATTCTCATGGGTCCAACAGATTATTTATGTTAATTAGCAATTATCTTTGACATAATTACTTCATTAAAATGGCGAAGAATTATTAACGTAAGAAACATATTTTGGAAATTCGATTCTTATTTATGGACGGTTGACTTAGTGGTAAAAGTGCTGAGGTGCGCGAGACGCACGGCTTCATACACGAGTCATGGATTACTAATTAAATTCCAGAAAAAAGAGGAATCACTTCATTATTATAGGTTGTTTCATAGTACTAGTAGTAAACAAACGGTGTTGAAGTGAAAAGATAAAATATTATGTAAATACAAACATCATGGATGCTATCCAATATAATATGAATACATAGGTATGTAAGTATAATTAAACCAATTTGTTTTGTTCACTCACACTCACACTGCTGATGGATCCAAATATAGATGAATGGTAAACATTGGTATATAGCTGCATTGATATTCAATCTAAATTATTGTATCATTACGCGATTTCTTATTAATTCTAGTTAGTGCACTCTAGCCGGGAAAAATATGGTTAAAACATTATATTATATATACTACCTATCCTCTTTTGATATCAAAATTCATCATGTCTATATGAATTACGGTACAATTACAATAATTGTGAGTATAATAATTTGTCTGGGCATAAATATATGATATAAAATAAACAATAATATAACGTTTGAATTTGGAAACATGTTGATTATATTCATTGTGTTTTCCCATTTTCGCGCCAATCTATTCTAAATATTTTTGTGATATTAAAAATTTGAGGTGTTTTAAAGAGACTTGATATGATAGCATTACACAAAACAGATACTATGGAGTTAAGGCGAAGAGAAAGTAGAAAACACGCAAACATGATGTTTTTAGACAAGTTTTGTGGTGAAAGTATAGCATTTAGAGCTATGAACACTAATTAATCCTGTTACACATATCCTTATTTGTAGGTTGCTAATGCTTGCTGTTGGTTATAGTTAACACTGCCGAGCCTTTTTGAACTACCACTTTTCTTTGAAGTTAAACAAGTATTTTGGCATGGCGTGACGCATTTTTTTTGGTACTTCTCTCAGAAAAGTTATTCTTGTTGTACTTTTTTGTGTAGGTTCATTCATTCAGATTAGTAGTCAATAACGAGGATTGTAAGCATATAAACTGTTTTCCACGCAAGAATTTTGAAAATATTGGCTTTGTTACATAGACGGCGGGCCGGCAGCCGTGAATTCATATCGCTCAAGGTCGCTGGCATTTAGTGTCGCCTTAAATGAAAATATTAAAACACTTCATCCACTTAGTAATCGGATCTCTAATAGATAGTAACAATAAAAACTTCAATTGTTTTTGACAAAAAAGATCTTTACGATTAAAGAACTTAAGCAAGGAATTCGAAGAAATTCTGTCCGAAAGCATTTATCTCGGTAATGAATATAGCACTCCGGAACAGAGTAAGGAAGGATTTCCCACTCTGTGAAGCACCCTGAGATAGAATAACCAAAGCACACATCTTTCAAAAGAATAACCGCATTCAACTGTTCGAAGTGGGATCAGACCAGTCAGGTTAATGAACTCAGAATTTACACAGACGGTTCCAAAATGGCAGCCGGAACTGGAGCTGGCATCTTCTCACAGGAACTGAATATACACACCTCTATACCCTTAGGCACACACAGCTCCATATTCCAATGCGAATGCATAGCCATCAAGGTAGCTGCAGACGCGATACTAAGAAGGAAAATACATGGATATTATATCCGTATTCTATCCGATAGTATGGCAGTACTGACTGCGCTGGGGAGCAACACCTATAACTCAGCGCTGATATACGAGTGTCACCGATGCTTAGAACGAGCTGCCTCTAACAACTGGGTAACTCTGCAATGGATAGAAGGACACAGCGGTTCGTTGGGGAACGATGCAGCGGATGAACTTGCAAGGCGGGGGTCGGAAACGCAAGTGGCTGGCCCAGGGCCAGTCCTGCCGCTACCCTTCAGTCAAATGCGGTCATGGATACGCTCTCTCACCAACAACCTACACAGAACGATGGACAAATGTCTCAGGCTGTAGACAGTCGAAAGAGGCGATTCCTGCACTATCGCCCAAACTGACACGTCGACTTATTAGCCTAAACAGACTCGACATCCGAATTATGGTCGGCACCCTAACGGGTCACACATCACTGAACAAACACCTATTTACAATCAGCGTTACGGACAGTCCTAAGTGCAGGGGCTGTCTAACCGAAGATGAAGGTCACTCATATAATCCTGGAATGTGCTGGGGTGGCCAACCAACGGGCACAAACCTTAGTAAATACAAGGTCGCTCCAGGAAGTCTGCGAACACCCCAGGAGTGTTCTGAACTTCTGGAAAGAGCTGGGCTGGTTGGAATGACTGGCCAACACTGCAGGCAAAATGGACCCAATTAAGCGGTCTAATTGCGGAAACAGGAGCCCTTTACCAATACCAATACCAATACACTGATAGGTAAAAAAATATATACTCAGTACTGCGAAAAAGTTCGATCCACACAAGCGTGGTTGGAAACAAACGTTTTTGACGTTATCAAGGCTAAGGACTCAGAGACCATCTGATCACGATCTTATGATCTCCTGGATCATGTGAGACTTAAGAGTATGCAAGCTCTACATTTGGCAGTAACGAATTTAAGCATTGAATAACTGCATTATTGTTTTGCTAGTAGCCATCAAATTTAAGTGATGGTGTGAAAATAAAATGTAGATTATTTTGAATAAGTTTCATATCTTTAATCTGATTAATGTATATGCAACGCATCCATATGGCCACCGGGTGGAGCTAAGTACAAATTAGTGCTGGACCGCATTCAAAATAATTTTTAAGGTTTATGTGCCTACAGTTCTACGAGGTGTATCCGGGACACCTATTGTTGTATCCCACTCATAGGCGTGATGGGATACAGCAAACTAGAATTAAGAAGAGAAATATCCCTGTTGGCATACATATTTAAGTAGCTAAGAGGGAAGGTGTATAACCCTGCTATTCTGCAGGAGATACGCTTTTGCGTGCTGACAGCTGATCACGCAGACGCAGGCCACCACTTCTGGCGCTTTCGCACTTGCCTGCTGCGGCGGGCGACTTACACGCACAGCTCGGTCACTGAACACATCGACCTGTTCAGTTGCTCACTGGGCAAGTTCATAAGGGCCACAACTTTTTTGTTAAGTTTTATATAAAGTAGGCAATTTAAGAAAATTTGTTGAAGTAGACGTCATTTTGCGGAAATCCATAATTATCCAATGTTATTGAGTTTTCTTGAGTGTTAATTCCGAGACTGATGCCAGAGTTTGGCGAGTCAATATCTCCTGAGGATGCCTCGTGTAGAAGCAAAACACGTGTCGAATTGTTTGAAGACGAATATTGGCGGAATTAACACTCAAGAAAACTCAAAAATAAATGGAAAGGCTATTTAAGTTTAAGCTAGTCAGTTGTATATAGTAAAAAGTAGTTAATTATATATACTAAATATTACAATAATTAGTATATAATATAATTTAAGTTAGCTTAGCTATCACATAAGGTTAGCATGTAATGATAGTTTTAAGTTGTCTAATAAATAATAAATAAATAAATAAAAATAAAGTAACGTAGTAAATTTACACTACATTAGTAAATGTAATTTCTGTAGTTTTATGCAATAGAAAAAAAAATTCAACTAGGTGATATGAAACTTAATTTAAAAAACTTTGTTACAGATTGATCTGTGTCAACACAGCCTTATTCTACCAAATGAAAGGTCATTTATCTGACGAAAGTCTTTAAATTCGTCACTCTGAAAGTTGCAAGGACATTTATGAAGGAATATTTTTGATTGAAGTCATTTTGATCTAGGACTTTCAACATCTTTCCAACCATTTTTCATTATTATCAGTGTTGAAGATAATTCTTTTTCTCGGAATAATTTTATACTACCTTTAAAAGTGATGTGTATGTATGTATGAGTGTGTATGCTTTTACAACAAGATCCCAGAAAATGTTCAAAACAAAATATGTATTACGAAATTCAAAAGAATTGTTAAAAAAACGTTTGTGTGTGATAATGGTTACTATAACATAAATGATTTTCTTGATGATACTATACTGACGCACGAAATAGAGCGACCGCCCTCAAGCTATTGGATAATAAATTTTTTGGTAAGATTTTGCATTGTAACCATATTTTTATGAAAAAAAAAGAAAGTCTGAGTTAAATCTTATAAATTCCTTCCACAAAACAAGACTTGAGATGGCCCTTATTATATTATTAGTACAAGATCAGAATAAAACTTAAAATTATCATTAATTATTATAAATAGAGAAATCTGTATATAAGAAAGATTTTTAATTACATGGGAGTACTTGAGTAAATTATAACGTTTAGACTTTAAATACTCATGTGCCAGGAGCACCTATGGCAGGCTCCGTCATTCTCGCTTAAAATAATTTCTTGTAATAGTGTCGCGGGACGGGTCGTTCCTTCCTTAAGATATTGCGAGGTGAGGAACCGACGGCTATTGCATGTTTCATGTTCGTGAACGAGTGGTTTAGGGTGACCGTTAGATCTTGTAAAAGTTAATTTTAATTTGTTAATGAAATTTTCGCAAAATACTTTCATTTATTTACAGTAAGTTGATCTAATACAGACATTAATATTTATTGTAAGGAAAAGTGGCGAGCTGAAAAGCGCGTTCACCTTATGGTAAGTGCTTAAATAATTTATAAAACATCTTGACCATTAAAATGCAGTTCTACTTTGGATTCTTGAAAAACATTAAATTCTGAGCAATTGCGCTCGTCATCTTATGATATAAGGTGTATAGTCTCATTAGCCTACTTATTTTACTAGCTGCGACAACCTTAAAATAGAAACACAATATAATTATGTTAACACAGTAGTATTACACGGCAGAAAAAGGTGCCGTTGACCACAGCGGCTGGATACCAACCCATGAGAGAGAGATCGGAGAGTGTTATTTTACTTTTTAAGCTGCTCAAGTTAGTCGAAGACTTTCAAAAATTTTTGTTGCATTACTTTGCATAAAAAGTTATGAATATTTTATTTGTAAAATGCTGAAGCTGTATTATAATAAGTATTGATTCAAGTTTACAAGTAATTTTTAATCAAAATACTAACGAAAACAGTCTTGATCGAGCCAATTGTTTTTTATTGCATTTTACAATGTGAACCAAGAATTGTAAATAAAATATCATGTATATATTCAAAAGCCTAATAGCAAGGAAATTGTGGCGTTCCTTTTTCACAACAAATGTTTTATTCAAAGAGGAAATTCGGCTGAGGCTACACTCATTTTGCGATAAAAATAGTTTATGAACGAGAAATTTCTTAGCTCTAGCTTAGCTTCTTGATCTCATACCTATGTAAATCCTTATCCAAGAAGGTTTTAAATATCTATATTTGCTATGTAAATAAAAAATATTAATTGAATGTTACCAATTAGATCACAAAACTGTATTATAATAATTTTATTCATTAATAAAATTCATTGTTTTTAATTAAATTTTAAATTAAACGAAAACTAGAGAAATATTTATGCTTATATTTTTTGTATTTTATACTTAAATCATAATCAAATATGTTTGGGAATTGCTCATCATCATCAGCCGAAAAACGTCCACTGCTGGACAAAGGCCTCCCAAAAAATCTCCACGACGATCGGTGGTACGTGGTCGCCATTCCTGCCTTACCGGCCATCTGTCCGTAGAACTATGTGCCCTGCCCACTGCCACTTCAGTTTCCATTCATTTCGGCTATGTCGATGACTTTGGTCCCCTACGGATATCCTCATTTCTGATTCGATCTCGCAAAGAAACTCCGGGAATTTCACACTTCCCACGGAGTTTCCCTGGGAATTGCTATTACATTTTAAATCTTAGTTAACGCTTCAATTTTTTTTGTATTTGTATTTAAAAAGTTGACAATGCAGCTTACAATAAAAACAATGAAATTTTAATTTCAATTGATACAAAAGTTTCCTATAAAAGTTTTAAGTTGACGCAGAGTGACATAAAGTGATAATATCTTTCAGAATATTTCTTAAAGTCGATAATACAGTTTCATCGCCAAAAGATGAACGTTAGTTGAATCACTGCGGCTATTGGAATGCAGTAAACAACTTTTAAAGTCTTTAAACGGCAACAAACGAGTTAAAAAGCAATTTTCTCCAAGAATCAAAACATCCCTCGGGCGGACACTAATTGATATCGCTGGCGCTCCCTGAAACTCTATATTATTTGTGTTTCACAAATTCAGACCTTGATGGATAATAAAAATTGGAATTGAAACTTCATATGACGTTATTCATTGTATTTTCTTAGATTAACGCGATTGTAACACATTTAAATAAAAGAATTTTAAAAGGATTAGGAGTTTTTTTTTTGGAAAAGGAGTACAAACGAGCGTACGGGTCACATGGTGTTAAGTGATCACCGCCGCCCACGTTCTCTTGTAGAACCAGAGGAATCACAGGAGCGTTGCCGGCCTTTAACGGCAGTAAAAATTACACGCGTTTAAAAAGTGTTTCATTTAAATGAGGTAATTCATTTAATTATATTTTTCTTTGTGAATTGTAAACGTGATAAATTGCGAAGAAACATACTAAAAACAAGGAGTAGGTAGGTTATCATAATTGAATTTCGACATAAATTATTCAGGAAAATCCATATTTTCACTTGTATATACATCAATTTAAAGAACATAGTATGAAGATGGTACATATTTTGTCAGGATTCTTAAAATATGGAAATGCCTAATTTTAAAGTAGGTAGGTGGGTAGCCAGTGCGGTTGCAAATGGCGGCGATGGTAAAACTGCAGCGAGTGCGTCTATGAATTAAAATTTGAAAAAAAGGTAATCTATTTTTTCCATTTTTTTTACGAATAATCATTCTGTTCAGCCATGTACTATATTAGGCAGCAATTTTTTTTAAAGAAATTATGCTCTATTGAGCATAATTAAAAACCGTAATTATTATTGGTGTAAGCAAAAACATACAGTGATATTTATTCAAAGTTTCAAACATGATACCTGTGGGGTACAAGCGGACGGGGTGATTTCGGCTATCCGGTTTCACCCTGCTCCACTTACACATAAGTACCTACCTTTTTATTTTCCATTAGTTTTAATATTCTTTTTAGAGAGCCTCAACATTGCTTTTGGATGGTGCTCCACCAGCTACAGTAACTGTATCCAAGTGGTTGGATGCAACAACATATATTCTCAGAATGGATGCGTCACTTTATCGGTTCTGTTAAGCCAAGTAAAGATGACCCTGTGCGTCTAGTCTTAGATGGCCACGTTACTTACACTTAGAACTTTGAAGCTTTTGAGTTAGCTCGTGCTGATGGTTTTATAAAGCTGTGCTTTCCACCTCACTGCACGAATCGTTTACAGCCGATGTTGGTTTTATCGGGCCTTTGAGCACGTTTTACAGCTGTGACTCAATTTCAAATAGGAAATTTCTTTGGAACAGCTTATAAACGTGCTGCAACGATGCAAAATGCAGCTTCTACGTTTTCCAAAACCGTAATTTGCCCCACATTTTCACGGATGCAGATTTTGCACCATCACAGTCAACAGAAATACCACTAAGATCAAGCACAGATAAAACTACCTAGGATCCACTGCCTCGAGAAAGAACGCCGTCCCCGCCAACAGGAACATCTACAGATGGACAATCATTTTCAGCTACCAAAGGTCTCTTATTCCTCCTATTATGCCAATTCCTCACATTACAAAAAGCAAAAGACTATCGACGCGACGAGGGGAAACTGCTGTTTTAACTGAATCGCCATATAAAAATCAATTGGTGGAAAAGGCGACGCCATCAATTAATACGATATCAGTTAAATGTAAAGGTTGCGGTAAGAAGTCGGGTGAAGAAAACTCCCAAGAAGATTCCCAGTGTATAGTGTGTGGCGAAAACTACAGTAAAACTAAGTCCAGAGATGAATGGTACCAATGTACAGTTTGTCTTAAATGGGCTCACGAAGGTTGTATTAGTTGTTCTCAGTAGGAATTATTATTTTTTGTTTGCAAGAACTGCGAATAATTTAAACATTTTATATTATTCATGGTATCTGTATTCGCCCCTTTAATATAAATGACCTATCCGGTTTGACCCATAGGTATGGGGTGAAATTGGAAATATATTTTTTTTATGAATCTGTTGTATTTCCTATCCATTAAGATTGATCTGAATTTTTTGCATATCAAAGTTTTGTCAACTATATACTTAAAGACTTATGATGTTAAAAAAAAATATATAGATACTAATTTATGGCGTCTTTGTCTTAACTATCCGGTGTCCCCCCACATTCCCCTATATTATTATATAATATATTTTATAGACAACTAGCCAGTAAGTTCAAAAATGTGTTAATTCTTGAAAAAGATCATAAAAATATGAGCGATAGTTCATTCGATTTGCAATGAAGGCAAGAAAAATGTATGTTCAATTTCAATTTCAATTTATTGCAATTCCATAAATATAGTCCTTAAATATAACATTTGGAGTTAATATGTTCTAACATATAAAAAATTGCAACTGTTACTACTAATAATAATGAACAAATAGCATTTAGTTTTGACAAGTAATAAATAATATTATCATAAATTAATATTTAAAGCATTATCCAATTGTTGTCATTTTTATTGAGAGTAAATTCCTTTAAGTTTTGTCCATCCTCATCCTCAGGAGATGTTTACTCGTCAAATTCTGACAGGAGACTCAATTGAAACATGAGTCAAATTGATTAAAGACAAAACTTAACAGAATTAACACTTAATAAAAATCATAAAAGTTGGATAATTATGTACTTCCATAAAATAGCGCCTACTTCAATAATTTTTTAAGGATTTATTTATTAAATTCCGCCAACAAGGTATACACTAATATAAACACAGTATAATACAAAAAAAATAACATTCATATGGTAAGTGATGCCTCAATTATAGGCGAAAATGATATGCTATTAAATTAAATTAAGCCACAAAATAAAATAAGAACTATATATTATAAATCTATAGTTCTTATTTAAAAAAAAATATTAAATATATTATAAACCTACGAATTCAATCTTAATATAAATTTACACAAAATATTATCGAAAAATAACAATTGAGGTCATCCCTCCCTTGAAAGAACCGTTTTAATATATTTTTAAATTTGTGTAAGTTGTGATCAAGTATGTCAACTCCATCGTGATGGCTATTATATTCCTTGGTAATTCTATTCAAGGGAGAGAAATAGCTTAAATTAGATCCTGCATAATTACAGACAGAGATTATAAAAAAGATCCAAAGAAGAGGAAATTTCCTGTCATAAAGTTCCAACTCCCAGACCTCTATCTCTATTATTACTAATTAACTATTCTAATTCAACCGTTAACAGGCCGTTATACTATCCTCGCACCACCTCTTAAGGCAGTGTACCACATTAAATGTACCACACTAAATGTAGTAACAAAAATTAATTAAAACATTTGAATAAATTATGATATCGTCCAGACACTTGATAGAATATAACTCACGCTATAAATGCAGTCTAAACATCAGATCAGACAATTTTACTAAAAATAGTGTAAAGTAAAAACACAGTAAACGTAAGAAAAGAAATATAAAGAGTGTGTGATAGTTCGATACGACAGAAGTGAGAACTCCATTAAGGCGAGGTAATAAGCTGCTTACAATAATAATAATAATAATATTGACAAACTTTTTACACAAACTATCTTGCCCCAAATTAAACATATACACCCTGTGTTGCAAGACAACGATATATTTAATACAATATGCTTACTTAAATATACATAAATTCATATAAACATACATAAATACATTTAAACATCCATGACTCGAAAACAAACATCCATATTTATCATAAAATTGCTTGCACCTACCGGGATTCGAACCCGGGACCTCTAGCTTAGTAGGTAGTTTAATTGTTCTATATTCCCAAAATTATAACATTTAAAAATTATATTTTATTCTAATTTAAATACTCTGATAACTTTTGCTCTGACTCTACTTGAACGAGTGTTACATATACGAAGGTGACAGCTGAATCTTATTCAATATCCACAAAATAAAGTGTTATTTAAGCTTTTTAAAGCACTTTAGATTGAATCAGACTGAACTGCTTTTTTTCAAGAAGTTTTCACTTAAATTTCTATAAAAAGCTTAAAAACGCTCACCGGATATTGAAGTGTTAAGCTTCATGTCGAACGGAAATTGTCCGTTATTAAACCCCGACAGGCTTTGTTGTAAAAAATATCGCGCTTGTAGATAATATGTTGGTCGAGCGGTCACTCACAACTCGCCCACATATAATAATAATAATATTGACACACTTTTTACACAAATTATCTTGCCCCAAGTTAAGCGTTACAAGACAATGATATATTGAATACAATATACTTACTTAAACATACATAAATTCAGATAAATATACATAGATACATTTAAACATCCATGACTCGGAAACAAACATCCGTATTCATCATATAAATGCTTGCACCTACCGGGATTCGAACCCGGGACCTCTAGCTTTGTAGGTAGGATCGTTTATAATCGTTAATTAATTAATATAGTTCGTTTATAATCAGTGGACGATAAGTACGTAGTTACAACTGGAATGAAACAACCACTAAATGTTGACATTGCCACAATATCAGTAAAAACCGCATTTATATTAGTCTTTTTTTATGAAAATAAGGAACGAGACGAGCAGGACGTGCAGCTGATGGTAATTGATACGCCCTGCACATTACAATGCAGTGCCGCTCAGGATTCTTGAAAAACCCCAAAAATTTTGAGCGGGACTACAACTGCGCTCGTCACCTAGAGACATAAGATGTTAAGTCTCATTTTCCCAGTAATTTCACTAGCTACAGCGCCCTTCAGTTCGAAACAATGTAATGTTTACACATTACTGTTTCACGGGGGAAATAGGCGCCGTTGTGGTACCCATAATCCACCCGGCACCCTATGCAAAGGAGCCTCGGCCCTGCATTGTAATGGGCAGGGCGCATCAATTACCATCAGCTGAACGTCCTGCTCGTCTCGTCCTTTATTTTCATAAAAAAATGTAAATTTATACTAGCGGACAGATGTTATCCTGTACGCACGTGTTCAATTTGAAAAATCGGTCCAGACGTTAGGAAGAGTTCTCTAACATACACATGGACAGGAGAAATATATATGGACTGAATTGAAAACCTAAGCCATTCTCAAATTCACTGAAACACACAAAAAATTACCAAAATCAGTCCAGCCGTTTAGGAGGACTTCAGTGACAAACACACGCGTAGAAGAAATATATATATATAAATATTAATTATGCTATTTATATTTATAACATACACATACTCGTACCATAGTGTTTTATTACTATTACCGCTATAAAAAAAAAATCAATCTAGGGAATATCGAAGTTAACAACTATGGTAGTTGTTAATTGCAAATAAATAAAAAGAACAAAAATTTCAATAAGGATGACAGATGGACGGACAGGGAAGTGTACCCGTTGGTTACCGTTCGAGAAGGAAAATCTAAAAATGTTGATGAATGTTAATGAATGTTGGTGTGGAGGCGAACATTACGGGTAAATATTTTATAACGATTTGAATATTTGTTCAATTTTGATAAACAATTAGTAAACATTTTACGCATAAATTGTTGTTCCCAGTATCGTTCATTGCGGTTGATGAATGTGGAACCACATCCCAGCGTTTAGCTGATTGCGAGACACTGAAGAGAATTACGAACGATTTAATATCCGACTGTGTGACTCGATATAAACGAACGATATTTTAGCTAACATTTTGCAACTGTCAAATAGTATCAATATTAAATTTACAGTTGATTTGCCCTCGATAATATGTGTAACAAGGCATCCATTGCATTGATTACGTATCACTAAAAGTTTCCTTTTGGTATATTTTATTGAAAAATATAAATTATATTGATTTTCATTTAGTAATTTATAAAAGTACATAATATATTGAAAAAGAAATTAACTGTCCTTACAGAAGTTTTGAATTAAAAGAGAGGATTTTTGATTTAAAATATTACGTGGATAGCAGACGGCTTAGGTTGCAATTTTTAACCGACTTCAAAAAAGGAGGAGGTTCTCAATTTTTTTTCTTATGTTTGTTACCTCAGAACTTTCGGCTGGGTGAACCGATTTTGATAATTCTTTTTTTTATTTAATAGCTGGTGCTTCTCATTGCAATTGGTCCTGATCTGACAATGGCAACAACACCATAAAAGTCTTAAATTTGCTTTAAGTATGTGCGCGACAAATTTACTTCAGTCCCCCTGAACACGAGATTAATTTTTAATTTTATTTAAATTATCAGTTAATTAATGACCAGTACGTCTCTTATATGCTGCAAGTCCTAAGTCAGTAAGAAATAGACTTGCTGTTCTAACATTCAGACTTCATAAAATTGGTCACTAACTTATGCGGAAATTTATACAAATACAAAATACACTCTCACTTCATGTAAATGAACTTCCGTTATATAAATTTAAGCTTTATATTAAGGAAATTGTAATGAAGAACGCGTATTATAAGTTCAGGAATATATAGACGATAAAAATATCTGGATACAGTGAAAAATGTAAAAGAAGGATAAAACTTGCTGAGTTTTTTTGCCGGTTCTTCTCAGGCCTTCTGGTAGTCTCTTGAACCGACTCCATCAAAATTGTTTTATATTAATGTACAAATTGTACCTAAATGAATAAAGAAATTAAATTTATTCATTCACTATAATATCCAAATTATTACACAAATATTAACACGATCAAGATAAATTTTCTAGAGCTAAGAACAGTAAAGCCTTCGCGCAGCATTATTTTAAAAGTATACATATAGCTTGTATTAAATGCATCTCAGCCCTAAAATGACTGAATTCCGCTAGAACTCCTTGCTTTCAATAAGGACGAGTTTCGCGTTGGTACCAACATCAATAGGGAGATGGTGTCTAAACTATAAATATCGATAAAAGCATAGCATTCATATACATAGTTTTTTTTGTATTTTATTTGGAAGGCTTATCTTACGTATGAAAAATTTGATTGCAGAGAATATGAATGATATAAATCTTTTAAAAACTTTCAACAATTTGAAAAAGTTATTATTTTGTAAGTGTTTGTTATCTCTAATATAAAAAATTCTCGTGTCATGGTGTTAAACATTGAACTCCTCCGAAACGGCTTGACCGATTCTCATGAAATTGAGTGCATATTAGGTAGGTCTGAGAATCGGACAATATCTATTTTTCATCCCCCTAAATGTTAAGGGTGGTCCACACGAAATTTTTTTTTTAATTATATGACATTTTTTTTGTTTATGAGTCAGCATTAAAAATACATACAACTTCAAATTTTCACCCATCTACGATCAACAGTTACTTTTGTATCGCGATTTTAATATCAGCAATACAATGTTTGCTGGGTCAGCTAGTTTACAAATAAAGATATACCATCATATGACGATAGCATGAATGGGCTTGACTCAACAATACGGAGTTGATCAACGATCGACAGTATAGCTTTTGCTATTAACTTTCATCAATTGGACTTCCTGAGAGTTTATGCAAGTGGTCGACGAATATTTCTTCCTGCACTATTTTTTCTTAACATCAAATATATGTCGGGTGCCTCCAATATACATTACTATACAGATAACAGTATTATAGATGCCATTAATACAGTCCATGCAGGTATCTCTTGGGAAATCTTCGACCACTGCCAGAAGAAACGAAAAAAACTCCATTCGTCTTGTCACCTCTCTTAGACAAAGTTCTCCTTAATCACCTTAAACATCACCTAGTATCGGAACATAATCATCGGTAATACAATGCCACATTTGCTTCGAAGAAACTGGGGGTCAAAATAAGAGAACGGCAAAATTTCAAGCCATATTCTAGCGCTCTACGAAGATCAGAGGGTCTACCATCAACTTAAAATAACCGATGCGATTCCGATGCAGTTCAGTTTAGGTACCTAAACTGAATCACTAAAATTCTTACCATGAAGCGCCTTTTACTGACTGGCGTTTGGATCGCTTATGAAGAATGAACGAAATAAATTGTCTGTGGTCCGCGGTGTGAGAAAGAGATGACGCTCTACAGTCGTTGCATAAGTTTGTCTCTCTTACTCGAACCATATGCGTTGCGTTTCGAAACCTAAAATGATATGATTTTAGCGGTTTATTCCCGTCGAAAATACAAAAAATACATTGTAAAATTGCGCTTTATAGTCTCAATTTATAAACCATTAAGCCCTTTTTTGTACTTATTAAATAATAGTAATATAAATAAATATAGTTCTTTGAATTACAAATTAAATGTTTGCTTAGGTGTTTTCGTGAAAATCACGAGTTATGAACGCACCTCCATTGATGTTTGATTTGACAGGAGCACAGAGTACATTTTTTTTTATTTGTTCTTGCGAACAAGCTATAGCCCGGGCCCTTACTGCCTCGTCTTTAGTATTTTCATATTCGGTATTTATTTTCAGAATTTTATTTTACAAAAAAGTCCAATAAAGTATTCTCATCTCATCTTTCATCAATAAAATTTTCCTTTTCTGTATGTTTTCACTATTTTTTAAAATTTATTAACAACACAATTCACTTTCCTCTAAAGAAGTAGCAACTTTTTTCGAATCGCTCACTTTGACACATAAGCTATCTAGTTTAGGTTGAAATATTACCTCATGGTACGAATGAATGAACTAACTAAATCAGTTTGCGATTCAATTGACATCATTTTTGATATTCAATTGACATCATTGCGATTTTATCAGTTGATTTGACGTCAACTTAAATTGGATAGCTCTAATCACGTCGTGGTACGAATTAGCAAAGCAGTTCATTTTAGGTTGTCAATTGAATCGAAATAAGAGGTCATGGTAGGCCCGCAGGTCTTGCCACATTTTTAGTTTTGCTTTTATCTCTGGTCTTTTGCACCCCAGTATCAGCTCGAACTATTGAACCGCATGCAACACAGAGCTGCTCACTTTGATGTGGATGTAATGCTTTATGAATGGATAGATAACATGGAAAAGTAAAACATTGTACTAAATGTTACATCCTGACTTCTTCTATGTGCCCATTCTTTGAATATGATTTTCCACAAATGACTTGAAAACTGTACTTGTAAGAAGTATTTATTATAAAATGAAATATTCAATCTATATTGCCTAAGTATTAACAAAGATCAATCCATTTAAGCTGGTGATAACCAGTACAGTACAGTAAATTGCGTGAAACGGCTTTGCTATACTATGTCCCCATATATATGGAAAAAATGATATTCACAGTTCATATAATAAGCACATATGCTTGTTTTAGACCTAACTCACGTTTCGCAATAAATGTATAAATTAGTGTTGAATGTTAAAATTATAACAGACTGAACCATATTTTTAGTACTTTTTAAGCACCAAAGTACTCTATGCGGTATTACGATCTGCGATAGATATTTAAACTAATTTACAGTAGCCTACACAAGTATTATAAATCCGAGATAAACGTTAACAAAATATTAGTAGAAATAATTATCGATAAAACACTTCCCAACACTAGCGGTGCAACGTGGCGCTTACAAGATAGCCAAAATTAGATTTGTGAGCTATCAGAGCTTGGGCACGATAATATTAAGTTGGCAAACAAAGCGCGCTCGAGGATTATAATATTAGCTCTTGAATTATATTTTCATCTCAGCTGACATAAGTCCAATTATATCTACTAGTCAATGATATTATATACAATAAAGAGGTAGATATGGCACTAGCGCGCCCAAAATGTTGCAGACAAATTCAGACAATTGTCGTAATTTCATTTAGTCGGCTAATAGCAGCGAACTAAGCCGAACGTTTTCGTGGCGTGACAATAATAATCTAAAATGCCAACCTTAAGAAAATGTAAAAACTGTGTTTGCAAGATATATAAGAGTGAAGGTATTTCATACCATACGAAACTATATAAAAGAACTTCGTATTTGTATTTTATCACTATTTTATTTCTTATTTACAAATAAATCTCGAATTATTAACGAGGTGGTTCGAGCAAGATAGAGAATATGATGTCAACTGCAGCGCGACAAGGACAAAAAGTATGTGTCATAGATTAATCAACCAGAAGTGAAATCGTAGGCAGAATACATAGCGTTCGTAAGCGCTTGATTGCGAAACTTGAGTTTTCTAGTTAGTTAGGGAGCGCCTTTCTTAAATAATATTATGATGATTATAATAAGTTCTGGCTTTCAAAGTCTTATAATAAAGGTGGTATAGAATGAGATTAGTAATAGCAGGCTACTTGATATTTTATTAGTACTTAATCTTGGAATGTATGTAACGTACCAGGAGGTCTACTCGCAAATTCGACAACGACACTTTTGGGACGATACGATAATACTCCGAATATACCGCAACTACCCTGTTTGCTGCGGGATGATCGAGGTAGTATATTTGAGGACAATTTAGGAAATGATGTAAAAAAGGCGTTGTTGCAGTGAATGTAATACGAAATTTAATATTTTTTAGTAAACAAGTGCGTATAGCTGAACTATCAAACTACAAAAACAAGATTTAGGGTAGATAGCGGACGTAGACAGTAGGCTATCTGCTTGCGTAGGAGTTTTTTCAGTAACACTGCCCTTTCGGTATATCCCTTGCTAACTGCAAAAGAATCAATGGATCATTTTCTGTTTCTCCCATTATCTTATTGTAATAAACCCTCAACAGAAATACTTTCATAAATAATATAATATACAAGAAATAATAATTGTAAACATAAAACTTTTTGGGAGCCGTCGTTAGTACAATTGTAAAAATGGAACCCTTATTGTTAATACATTTCGGTTTTGTTTTCATATGTCTGTATGTTTTTTATTATTTTCTGTACAAATAATTTATACCATCACTATGGCTATATATTATAATCAAAATTAAATTATTATTTTTTAAATCAATAACACCTAATTTACCTAATTTAAATGTAGCTTTACCACTTTAAAACTTTTATTACATGGACTCATGAATTTATCGTATTTTAGGGATAAATCACGGTGTATGGTAAAAAATCATATCTGGTGAATGATTCTGTGTTTTTGCTATGCAAATACGAAGTAATTAGCAAATTAGACTTATCTCTTTTTCACTTGCGATAATTGCATTTACTATCCTTCTTTGACGTGTAATCGTAATGTAGTGTGCTATTGCAATGTTAAATTATTCATGTGTGCGTTTGTGTATCATTTACAAACACCGAATGTTGTCTAGGTAACCTATCTATACGTTTAAATATAATTTTTTTTTATTTTTTATATGGAATAGGAGGACAACCGAGCGTACGGGTCCTGTTGTTAAGTGATCACCGCCGCCCACAATCTCGTACCATGTCGTATCGTCCCGGAAACACCGCACAAGGAAGCTCATTCCACAGCTTTGTAGTACGTGGAAGAAAGCTCCTTGAAAACCGCACTGTGGAGGACCGCCACACATGATATCCTAACTTGTGGCGTGTCGTGCGAAGGTGGAATTCGGCGGCAGGAATCAGGTTAAACAGCTCTTCGGAACACTCCCCGTGATAAATGCGGTAGAAGACACACAATGAAGCGACGTCTCTACGCAACGCCAAGTGATCTAGCCGTTCAGAGCACTGTGTCCCCGACAATTCGAGCTGCTCTGCGTTGCACGCGGTCAAATGGATCGAGCTGATACTGGGGTGCGCCAGACCAAAGATGACAGCAATACTCCATGTGTGGCCGGACCTGCGCTTTGTAGAGCGCTAGAATGTGTGCCGGCTTGAAGTATTTCCGTGCTCTATTAATGACGCCCAGTTTCTTTGAAGCCAATTTGGCTTTGCCTTCCAGATGACCACGAAATTGGCAAGCGCTTGAGATTTCGATACCCAGTATTCCGATACTAGGCGAGGCTTTGAGGGAAGTGTTGTCGAAGAGCGGTGATACGACAAATGGGGTATTTTTAGTGGTAAACGCGCAACCTTGAGTCTTCTGGGGGTTAAATTGGACAAGGTTCAATTTTCCCCATTCCGCGACCTTCTCAAGAGAGGACTCGATAGAAGACATAAGTTTCTCCCGGCACTGGTCGACGATTTCCCGAGAGAGACCTGCATGGCCAGTGTATACGGCATCACCAGTGCTGTCGTCTGCATAGCAATGAATGTTGGAGGTGTCCAACATATCATTGATATGCAGAAGAAACAGCGTAGGAGATAGCACACAGCCTTGGGGCACTCCAGCATTCACGGGCTTCGGGTTCGAGCAATATCCGTCGACAACGACCTGTATGCTGCGCCCAGTGAGGAAGCTGGAGGTCCACTTGCACAAGCTCTCGGGAAGCCCAAATGATGGAAGTTTGGAGAGGAGCGCCTTGTGCCATACACGATCAAAGGCCTTCGCTATATCAAGGCTAACTGCCAGGCCTTCCCCTTGCTTTCAATAGCCGCTGCCCATCTATGTGCTAGGTATACCAGAAGATCACCTGCCGACCGACCATGGCGAAACCCGTATTGTCGATCGTTGATCAACTGGTGACCCTCTAGATATACTAAGAGCTGACGACTAATTATGCTCTCCATGATTTTGGAGAGCAGGGAGGTAATAGCAATAGGCATGTAGTTTGCCGGATCCGAACTGTCTCCTTTTTTTTGGATTGGATGGACAAGGGCTGATTTCCATGAGTCAGGGACTACGCCTTTAGAATAAGAGGGCCGGAATAAACGCGTTAGCACTGGCGTCAACTCAAGGGCACACGTTCTAAGCACGATTGGAGAAATGCCATCCGGCCCGCTCGACTTCCTGACGTCCAACGAAAACAGAGCTCGCCTAACAGTTTTCTGTCTGAACTGTACTTCAGGCATAGAGCTCTAACACCGCGGGATGGTCGGCGGTGTTTTTCCATTGTCGTCAAGAGTCGAGTTGGAGGCGAAAAGAGTGCACAAGAGATCGGCTTTCTCTTTTGCCGTATGGGCCAGGGTGTCATTCCTCATGTGCAACGGCGGCATGTACGGCTGGCTGAAGTTACCAAGAGCAGCTTTCGACAACGACCAGAACTTGCGTGTTCCGGTCGGGTAACTGGAAAGCTGCTCGCCGATTATGACGACGTGTTTTGACTTTGCACGGGCGATTTGCCGCTTAAAAATCTAGAGGCACGTTTGTATTTCCTCTTAAGAACTGTGCAGTTCGGATCCTTTGCGCCCAGCGCCGCAACCCAAGCTCGATACGCCTGTTTTTTGCAGTCAGATGCTGCTTTAACTGACGCATCGAACCAGGGCTGTGATCTGCCACCGATGGGTACTACAGAGCTTGTTATAAAAATATCCATGCCCTGCAGTATCACATCGGCTACTGCAACGGCGCAGGCACTAGGATCATCCGAAGCGAAACAAACCCTGCACCAAGGGTAGGATGCAAAAAAGGAACGCATCCTATCCCAATCTGCTGACTTGTAGTGCCAAACGCGGCGGGTCGCTGGTGGTCTGTGACGTTGGCGTCGGATAGGCACTACACTCCTGACCAGGCAATGGTCGGACGTTCCGAGAGGGGCGTCGACAAAGACCTGGTAACCATCGGGATGTGTAGTCAGCAGAAGATCCAATAAGGACGGCATGTGGCTATCCACATCCGGAAGCCGCGTTGGCGACTCGACCAATTGGGACAGACCATACGCTAATGCAAAATTATGCAGAGATCGTCCTGCGTAGTCTGTGGTACGTGATCCAACCCATTCGGCATTGTGCCCGTTGAAATCACCCAAGACTTCGATTTCAGCGGAGGGGATCTGTGCAAGCACGTCGTCAATTGCCGCTTGAACGCAGCCCATGAGATGATCGATTTCTGCGTTACCACTATGGGACCTGTAGACACACGCATAGATGCGGACGCGGTCCTCTAAATCTACGCGGAGCTAGAGAGTGGACAGGTCCCTACCCTAAAAATTGCCGAGACGGCGACAGCAGATATCCTCCCTAACGTACACACATACCCCGGCATGAGGCAAAAAATTGTGCTCAATTTTGTACCCGGGGTACGTTAAATATGGGGGTACGGGGTACGCTAGGTCGAGATATCTGCGACTCCGTAAGGAAACACAAGGCCGGCTGCGCCGTCTCAAGGTGGTGGTGGACGGCGTTTAAATTGGAGTGAATTCCCCTGATATTGCAAAAGTCCACGTTGAGTGTGGAGAGGGGTGCCGTGGTGTTACTGCCTCGTTTGTCCTTGGTCATGCGCGGTTCTGTGCCCTCCCCAGAATATGAAGGGCAGCCCGAGCTAGAGTGCGCGGGGAAGGATTCTCCGACTCTGGTAGAGCCGGTACACTCCTGGGGTAAAATTTTTTTAAGTTCCGCAGTCATATTCGTGTGGAGGGGGGGGGGGGAATGGCGACCGGTCCTCGACAAACGACATCGAAATCATTGCTACTAGTGGTCGCCCAGAGGTCACATTTCGACTATTATTTATTAAATACTTAACTTTGAATTTAATTAGGGCTTAATTAATAATAAATAAGGCATTCTATATAAGAAAGAAAGCATTATTCATTTCTTCTCCATATTATAAACATGAACTGTCTTAAATTTCAAGTTCATTTCGTAAAAAAGGTGTAGGTACAAAGTTTTTGCTTTACATATTAATATAAAGATATATTATATTTATTCGGTCTAGGGTTTGTGGTGAATTTATGGTTTTTTAAATAAAATGAAACAGGCAATACAGAATCTGAACATCAAGGGTTTCGTACTGATGAAAAAACAATAACAAATACTCAGCTCAATAAGTTGAAACATCACTGCTAATACCTATTAAATACATTAAAATATATTAGATACAGTGAAGTGGCAATGGTCAGCACACATAGTTCGATGGACAGATGGCCGTTGGCGCAGTAAAGTCCTCGAATGGCGACCACGTACCGGAAGAGGTGTGTCCCCCACAAGATGGACTGATGATCTGGTCAAGATTGCCGGAATTCTTTGGATGAGGGCAGCACAGGACCGATCGTCGTGAAAATCTTTGTGGGAGGCCTTTGTCCAGCAGTGGACGTCTTTTGGCTGATGATGATGGTATTAGATACATGTAAAATATTAATTTAAACACGATTATAGTTTGTGCATACCGATTTCAAATGATTATATTGAATATATTATTTATATAGAGAGCATGAATTGGTATAAAGAACAAAAATACAAAATTGAAAACTATCATAAACACAAAATCCTATCTGGACAATACAACGTCTGAATTTGCCAAGATATTTTCTGATAGTTAAAATTCATCTTAGATATTTTGCACATCAGGTGAACCGCAATCCTTCTTAAATATAACCTAAACCGAACAGGCTTTGTAAACCCAGTAAGTAAGATGATTTGTTGATTAACGGCCGTTTTCAATTACCTATCTATCCGTAGTTTAACTTACTAGAGGTAGACAAAACTATCCATTTACGCTTACTTACATTCCAATAACCTATCGACAGATAGCATTGGACTATATCTATATTGGACATAACTATGGATAGATAAGATCTTGTCAGTAAACGGTGATAACAAAATATCCGTAACTAGAGACATGTTATTGAAAACGGTCGTAAATAAATCAAGATATTAAAGTTAAAGTAGTAAGAAATAATCAATTTGTCGTAAGTTCTTTTTTATTTCAAGCTGTCTCACTTTGGCGGTAGAAGATCAATAATATAAAAGCAATCTTGCTATTCCCGTAAATAAGCAATTTCCACCGTACATCATTAAATTAGGTCACCGGTACATTACAGGAGACATTTTTACGATCGGTCGACAAATAAAATGCCAAACGTGATTTAAGTATACTAATAAAAAGGTTTTTGGACGTAATACTTTTACTTGATAACGTTTGACTTAATAAGATATGGGTCCCGGGTTCAAATCCCGGTATGTGCAAATATTTGTACGATGAATATGGATATTTTTTTCAGAGTCATGGATGTATATAAGTGTTTATGTATGTTTAAGTATATATATTTTATTAAATAATATATCGCTGCTTGTACCCATAGTACAAGCTGTGTGCCTATTTTGGGGCAAGATAATTTGTGTAAATAGTGTGTTTTTTATTCTAGCTGACCCGGCAAACGTTCTTTTGCCATATATATTATTTAGATAAATAAAATAAAACCCAAAAAAAAGTTATATATATGTTTAATGCTAAATCATAACAAATTAAATAAATAGTTTCAGAGGTCACTATACCAAAAATGATAGAACAACACAAAATTTCATACAAATCGGTTCAGCTGTTTTGGAGGAGATTGGTAACTAACACCACGACACGAGAATTTTATATATTAGATTAGGTTCAGTGTAACAACAATTTTCTAACATTGTCATTCAATTCTCAGTTTTAATAACTTAGTGTATGTTATGTTTTAGCGAAACATGCTGGAATTAGTCGCCTTTACAGTTGGTTACGGTGAAAATCGTTGCTACAATGGTATTTATTCATTTAACATTCCAGTCAGCCGAGATATACTCGAATAAGAGACACAAATACCAGGACGTGAAATGCATAATGCATAAGAAGTATTTTCATATTTATAACACCGCGATCAAAAATGTATTAGATTCAGAATCATTAAGAGAATATTTTTAAAAAGAAAATTTTGACTGTTGCATCTCCATATATTCTTGATAAGGTTCCTTATGTTCATAAGAATATTAAGGAATTTATTAGATACTGCGTCAATCATAGTGTTTAAATGAGGAACAAATATAAACTTGTTATGCCTAAAACTCGGTTAAGTTATAAGGTTATGTATATGCTGTTGTTACATGATCACAGAAAATGCAAGAAATTTAAAAGAATTGTTAAAAAACGATTATGTGGTAATATTTATTCATGCAACTGTTGTGTTATAAGGGGTATTAAAGCACGATTGTGGTTTTGTAATAATAGTATCACATGAGTGTTTTAATACCTAATTATTAACAGTTGCGTACAAGAGTTTATCTACACCCATAATATGAATCCTCCAAACAACCAAAACAGCCAGTCCTAGTAGTAACCTTATATCATCAATTACTGATTATATTCAAATAAAGTAAGTATTAATGAAATAATTATTTATTTTAGTAGTAATTTACATTTTGTATAGTGCAATTATAAAAAATTACTTGAATATTATGTTCCTTTGTAGCAGAGTTTAAGATATCCGGCAGTGTGCTGTCAAAACTTGAATCGCTCATTTTTTCAAGAATAATGGCGGGGATTCGAATAACCTACTGTTTTTTACTATTTTTGGAGTATTCTTTGTAGAAAGTATAAGTTATAATTATAGAATGTCACTATGCCTTACAGAAAATAGCCACATCCAACAGAGTTATTCACCAATGGATAAAAAGACATAGTGGAGGGCTAAGAAATTATGCCATAGATGCAAAAATAGGATCCTAGATGAGGATGCATGGCCTAAACGTAGGTCTTTCCATCACCTTTTCGCAATTTAAAAGAAAAAAAAAGCTTCCGTATTTCTGGTCGAACTTGATGGCTGAACTAGTCAGGGTTCAACACTTAGAATAGACTAAAAGAGTGTAAAAACCGTCCATATTCCATTATAATAAGTTACTAAATTTGGTGGAGCTTTTGGTAGAAAGGGAATGAAGATGAATGTGAAAAGGACGAAAGTGATGGTGTTTGAAAGAGATGAGGAGGTGAAAGACTTCAATATCATAATTGGAGATGAATGAATTGAACAAGTGGTTTATCTGGGTTCAAAGTTTACAAGAGATGGAAAGTATGAGAGTGATATTGAAAGTAGAGTGAATGCACGAAACATGGTGAATGGAGCTTTACACTCCTTTATGAACAGGCAGAAGGAGTTAACAAGGCTCGTTTGGGTGTGGATGAGGGGGTATTAATTCCAACACTCATGTACGGAAGTGAAATTTGGGTATGGCAGAAGAAACATGATAGCAGAATAAATGCAGTTGAGATGAGAGCGTTGAGAAGTATGATAGGAGTTAAAGTTGAGTGACAAAAAAGAAATAGTGATATAAGGAAACGTTGTGGTCTGAAAGAAGATGTTGTGACAAAAATTGAGAAAGGTATGGTGAGATGGTTTGGCCATGTCGAAAGAATGAATGAAGAACGATTGACGAAAAAAGTGTATAAGGCCAGTGTGAATGACAGTGTTGGAAGGGGTAGACCTGGGCGGACGTTTCGAGACCAAATCAGGGACGTCTTGAAAAAAGGCCAGGTGAAGAGTACCCTATGCGAAACAAGTATGTAAGGATCTTAGCAAGTGGAAAGAAGTGGTCTCTGCCTAACCCTACGGGGAAGGGGATTATATGTACGTACTAAATTTGAACTACAAATTTCATACGGTAAGTACAAACCTAGACTTTTTACAAAGACTTAAACTTTTACAGTCATGCAATTACGTAATGATTAAAAATCTAGGACCTACCCTTGTAGTTGCAATTATACTTTATAGTTCAATCCAAGAATCTAGTGCTCTCCTAGCTGCAATTATTCTGGTTAAGCAATTATATAAAAACTTCACATGCATACAAAGTCCCAACTATGCTTTCAATGGCGTGCTAATTGGACACATTGTTGAAGTTTTCTGTGCAATTATTTTTATGAAAGAGATTATTTTGTGATATTTGAGAGCTGGATTGAACTAAAATATAATAAACCGGTTCTGAATTAGCGTATCAATCATTATTATTACGATGATGATGATGAATAGAATATTGTGCTTTTATTTGTGTTTTTTGTTATGCTTTTATGATTTCTTCGGTGTTGCTGAGATGATTCGATGACAGTTTTCAAATACTTATCACCTATTTCAAATGACACCTACGTAAAAAAAATATCAATAGAAAATTCCATATTGTATAACATAATAATCTCCTAATTAAAATCCAAAACAACACATATCAAAAAAAGAAAAGGACACTAGTTACGCAGGCCCAACACGGCTAAACCTGCATACGTTGCCACCCCGTACCCCGACGTAGTGCTGATCGAGCACCCATTGTCTTTTACATTTTTTAGTTTAATTATAATGTTGTTTAATCAGTCTTGTTCCAATTTACCTGTGAGTAACATTAAATATTGTTAAATAAAGTGCTTTTTAAAAACTCAATTCCCGACGCCCGATACATAACTGGCGCAGTCGAGTAGTCTCGCGGTAGCTTCTTTTCGTCGGTATAAAATCTTCCGAGTGTAAAGTAGCTGTGGTTTTCGAGCCGCTTAACGCAAGAATTAAAGAACCTCGTCGGTCGTTGGGACATCATCATCAACGCGCACGGAGACCCGGAACATTGGGAATTCACGCGCTGGGCAAGACTCGACAGCAGATGCAGATGCTGATTTGGTGAGTACTCTCGCTATTCAAGTATCCTGCTATATCTACTGTCATAGTATTGTAAAAGTTAAAGATCGTTGCGTACAGCTAATATCGCTAAATAACGGGTTACACTTACTTAGTGACAAGAAAGGTGTATCTAGGTGATAATTACCGAGTATAAGAACAATAGTGTAATCCGAAACGCAATGTCTTTCAATGAATGTGATAAGGATTTTAAATTCCTTGCCGATTTATTACCACGGTATGATGGGAACCCAAAGTTATTAAACTTTTATATTAGAGAAGTAGAGAATATTATACAACTTTTAAGTGAACCCTCCCGGGTTCACCCGGCATTTATATGTTTATTAAAAAGTTAGTTAGGAGGTGTCGCTATTGATGCGATAGCCTACGAAGAGTCGTTAATAACGTGGGACTCCATTAAGAACGCTCTAATTAGACGTCTAGGAGAACCGCGCAACGAAATCCAGGTGATGCAAGAGCTCACGCGGACCCATAGGAATAAATACGAAGATGCGGAGACATTTGGCAAACGACTCCGTGAGTTGTTAGATACTCTTTACTCGGTCGGTAAACACGGTGACCGTTCGTACTATGAGGAAATGGTTATAGAGCAATATACTAATCAATTAGATATCAATGTTTCGTTAGGAGTTAGAATAAGTAAACCGTTAACATTAGAGTCAGCAATTATGGCAGCAAGGCAGGAAGAGGCTAGGCTCGTCCACAGTAAACCTTTTTATAACGGGTCACCTGCTTCCCATTTTAAGCAAAAGGATGCCCCTAGAGTTTCGCAACAGCGGAATATTCCATCAAGGAATTTTATAGGGACGCAACCTCAGCACCACCAGCCTTCTAATATCATAAATCGTCAAAATATGTCTATACCTCCTACACCTAATTTTAAGAGAAACTTAGGTAATTTTAGGAATAGTAACAGCGCGAATTTTAGGCAATTTAATGTACCTCAAAAACAGGTAACACCTAAAATAAGTTCCGATGTTACTATGCGGTCCGTAAGAAAACCGGATACGCCCCAGTATGCTGTTCAGAACGTTTTCTATACTCAAGGTCAACCAGTATTATATGGCAATGAATGCCATAGCAACTACAATGAAGGTGAGTACCCATATCATGTAGTACAGGAACCTGAAGAGGAGTACCAGC
This sequence comes from Leptidea sinapis, assembly GCF_905404315.1. NCBI lineage: Eukaryota > Metazoa > Arthropoda > Insecta > Lepidoptera > Pieridae > Leptidea > Leptidea sinapis. Next base: position 11,997,446 of record NC_066286.1, on the reverse strand, counting down.
ATCTTCCTCAAACCCAGAAGATGCCAGACCAGACCTAGTGAAAATAAACTTGTTGGTCAGGGATGATCTCCCTTACGTAGAAATAGATTTAAGCTTACTAATTATATTAGATAGATTAGAAATTTTAGAAGACGCAATGACGTTTGCGCAATTAGGAGTAATGCACCCTAGTATTATAAGTCCATACAACCTTTTAAATGAAATTTTAATAATTCATAAAAAACATAAGTTTTTGCCAGTAGCAGATATAAGTTTAAATAAGATTCATGTAAAATCATATAGTACGGAACATTCTTTGACTTTTATCTTAGAAATCCCTTCCATTGATTCTAATATATATGACCTCATCCACATGTACTCCATTCCTAAGTCATCAAACCTAACTATTATTCCAAAATCCAAATACCTAGCACTTGGTAGCGATGAGTACGAATACCTGGAAGGCAAATGCAGAACAATCAACGGAAACACGCAGCTCTGCGAGATGTCCAACACAGCATCCACGAGGGCATCGAAAGATTGTATTATATCGCGAATTCAACACCGCACGTCAAACTGTACATACGCGAAAATGCAGATTAATAAAAGTATAGTGCAGAGGATCAAGGACAATACTTGGATAATTGTGCTGAGAGAAGAAACAGTCATCCACATCAAGTGTTTAGCAAAATCTACATACAAAAAGGCTTCAGGTACATTCCTACTTATCTTTACAGAGGAATGCCAAGCTGAGATATTGAATAAAACATTGAACTCAAACCGCAAAGAAAGTACATTTAATGAAGTTGTTCCACTGCCTAAAAATATTGAAAAGAGTTTACCAGTACAGTATCATATAAAATTAGAAAATATAGAACTGGACAACCTGCAGCACCTTCTGGAGACAGCCCAAGACATATCTGTCACAGAGGAACCACACTGGACCACCATGATGACAACACCAAGTTGGACTACCCTTATCCTATATGGCTTGCTGATTGCTGTTGGAGTCACAAGGATCATTAGCTGGAGGAAGTCGCATGCAGCCAAGGACACCGCTGTACAACACAGTGAGAACACTGTGGGAAGCTGCCGGGTCAGCTTCCAGCTTAAGGAGGGAGGAGTTACGCAGGCCCAACACGGCTAAACCTGCATACGTTGCCACCTCGTACCCCGACGTAGTGCTGATCGAGCACCCATTGTCTTTTACATTTCTTTAGTTTAATTATAATGTTGTTTAATCAGTCTTGTTCCAATTTACCTGTGAGTAACATTAAATATTGTTAAATAAAGTGCTTTTTAAAAACTCAATTCCCGACGCCCGATACATAACTCACTATCAGATAATTTTGTCAAAAATCATCTGTCTATAGCAAATGCCACCTCCGAGGCAACAAATACTTAATTTAATAAACTTCACAAAGACAATTATAATGACAAATACTATCTCGGCTACTGTCAACCGCAGTCCCCTTGAACGTGTGGTTAAATAAAGTACCTAAAAATAAAGATATAAACTTTAATGCAAAAACTAATGTAAAAAAACAGATAAGAATTATTACACGCGTTTTAATCCTTTGAAAAGTATTTTATTTACATATGTAACGCTCGCGTTAATCGAAGAAAATACAATATAAGATGACCTTCATGGAAAAATAACTGAAAAGGAAACAGATTTACAAAGAAAATCCTATTAATTATAACAGACAGGCCCCCGGTTGTCTTTTTATTAAAATCTGGGGCATTGAGCTTGTTAATTATTGCTCTGTTGTGTCAAATTAGGGGGCACCCAAACTCAAGGAAGATGTTAATTTCATAAGGAATCCGGTTTCCCAATCTTAAATAGACGATTACAAATTGAACGGGCGCACTCAAATGTAAGGGAAATATTTACATTGCTAAGAGTTATTAACTGGATTTAGATGAAGCTAGCGATCCGAATACTCTTATGTAATAGAGTTAGTACTAAGCGAGTGATTCTTGTTATAAATATATATTGTAATTATTATGTTTACAATAATCGGTGGTGCCATAGGTAGAACTGTTGACTCTCACCCAGAGCTCCATGTTCGATAATCGCCTGCCACGTCCCAATGTGCTTTCGGATTTCTTATTCATATGTATATTTACTGGTAAAGAGAGTATTTTATTTCTTATGAAAATAAGGGACGGGACGAGTAAGACGTTCAGCTGATGGTAATTGATACGCCCTAATTACATGTAATTACTTACGTAATTACAATGCAGTGCCGATCAGGATTCTTGAAAAACCTAAAAATTCTGAGCGGCACTACAATTACCCTTGTCACCCAAGATTTTAAATCTCATTTACCCAGTAATTTTACTAGCTACGGCGCCCTTCAGACCGAAACACAATAATATTTACACATTACGGTAGAAATAAGCGCCGTAGTGGTACCCTTAATCTAGCCGGCATCCTGTGCAAAGGAGCCGCCCACTGGTAAACGTATAGTGTATAGGCCGCAGTGATCACTGATAATTCAAATTCAAATTCAAATTCAAATATTTTTATTCAAAATAGGATTTAAAATCACTTATTGAACGTCAAAATCTACCACCCATTCAAAAGAGACCTCAGACCTGAGAAGAATGGGCGCAAGAAACTCAGCGGGCTTTTTTTTAATATAAAATATGGATTACAATGTAATATCGTAAATTAAAGAGCCTGAGGGTGTCCGCTTTATTCCGAGTCCGTGGTGTCATTAAGAAAATCGTTTATGCTATAATAACCTTTCCCACACAAACGTTTTTTAACAATTCTTTTAAATTTCGTAACACATTTGTTTTGTACATTTTCTGGGATCATATTGTAGAAGCATATACATCGCCCAACAAAAGACTTACTAACTCGACCCAACCGAGTAGTAGGCACAACAAGTTTATGTTTGTTCCTCGTGTTAACATTATGAATGTCACAGTTTCTATAAATTTCATTATTGTGAAATTGTGAATTATGAATATACAAAACATTATCAAAAATGTATTGAGAAACAACAGTCAAAATGTTTATTTCTTTAAATTTTTCTCTTAATGATTCTTTAGGACCTAGGTTATAATTCGCGCGAATAGCCCTCTTCTGCAGCACAAATATAGTATTAATATCGGCCGTACTGCCCCATAACAATATACCATAGGACATAATACTATGAAAATAACTAAAGTATACTAATCTCGCCGTATCTATGTCAGTTAACCGTCTAATTTTCTTAACCGCATATGCTGCCTATTCGCCAATCCTTCAATATGGGGGCCCCACTGCAATTTGGAATCAAGAGTAATACCACGAAATATAGCAGATTCTACTGGTTTTACCACCTCTCCATTTAATAAAATATTCGCATCTACATTTTTGACATTTGGCGCGGTGAATTTAATATATTTGGTTTTATGATTATTTAACAATAAGTTATTGGCGCTAAACCAGTACACGATGTCAGATAGAGCATTGTTTACTTCGTCATACAAAACTTGGCTTCGTTTCACTTTGAATATGAGTGAAGTGTCATCCGCAAACAATACCACCTTGTGTTTTTTTTTCTACAAGGTTAGGTAGATCATTTATATAAATTAGGAAGAGGAAGGGTCCAAGAATAGACCCTTGTGGTACCCCCATACCGAGAGGAGTCCCTCTGAATCCTATTATTTCAATATGAGATCAGAAGATCGAGTGCAGATCCTCTTATACCATAGTGGCATAGCTTCCTGACCAGCGTTGAATGTTGAACACAATCAAAAGCCTTAGATAAATCACAGAAGATACCAAGTGCATTCTGTGATTCCTCCCAGGCCTCAAAAATATTCCTGATGAGTTCAACACCTGCATCCGTAGTCGAGCGTCCCCTAGTAAAGCCAAATTGTTTTATATGAAGTAACTTATAAGTGTTAAAGTGAGTAAGCATTTGGCTTAAAATAATTTTTTCAAAAATTTTACTAAGGGTCGGCAACACCGAAACAGGGCGATAGTTATTCGGGTCAGAAGTGAGTCCCGATTTAAATATTGGTGTAATTTTACTATACTTCAGAAGGTCAGGAAACACGCCATGTTCAATACAGCTATTAAAAACTAGTGCTAGATATGGTGCTATGACGTCAATAACAGAACTTATTATTTTTACAGATATGCCCCATATATCAGCAGTTTTTTTCATTTCTAAGGATCTGAAAGTTTTAATTATTTCTGCTGGGCTAACAACACTGAATTTGAAATTTTGTTTACATTCCTTAACATTTTCCAAAAGAAGTGACTCGGCAACACTGGTGGAGGAGACAAGGGTGCTTGAGATGGAAACTGGAATGTCAGAAAAAAAAATCTCAAAAGCAGAAGCTACTTACTGCTCAGAGTGGATTTTTGTATTGTTTATTATTAGATTATATTCAAACTTGCAGTCTTTCGCTCTTCCAGATTCCCAGTTAATAACTTTCCAAGTCATTTTTATTTTATTTGAAGCATTTTTAATTATTTCTCTAATATGCATTGACTTAGCAATAGTACATACTTTCTTAAATAATTTTGAATAATTTTTCACATATACAAGGAAAGATGCATCATGATTACATGATGATCTCTCACTATATAGTTCATATAACCGTTGTCTGCTCCTATGAATACCAGCTGTTGCCCAGTTGTTAAATGACAAGAGACCACCCGAGTTGACTGTCTTTGAAGTAAATATAGAAGCAAACTCTGTTTTAATTATTTTAAATAACTTACCATACATCTCATTTGGACTACTGTTATAATTCAAATACAAGTTTGAGAGTTTTTCTGAAACATTGCCTCTATATTTCTCCATTCGCATATTGTTTACCGGAACAAACATAAACTTTTTAGTTGAAGTACATTTGTTCCCTTCAATATTAAAAGAGGCTAATTGACCGAAGTGGTCTGAGCTCAGTTTACTAATTATTGATTGAGAAATAGGTTTATAATTAGTAAAAATATTATCAATACAGCTTTTAGAGGTTCTAGTTACTCTAGTAGGTTCTAAGAAAATATTTCATAAATTATATGATTTAAACAAAGATTTGAATCTAATACTTGTGGTGGATTTTTGTAATAAGTTAATATTAAAGTCACCACAAATCATAATATATTTCTTAGATTCTGATAATTTTGATAGAACCTCCTCCAATACACTCTCAAATAACTCATATAATGCATCGGGGGGTCTGTATATGCTTACAACAATGGCACACTCAAGCTCTGCACAGGCTATTTCAATGGTACGTTCAACAGAGAGGCCCACAATATCTTTACGGTCTTTGAATTTAAATGATTTACTTATAAGTATAAGAGAGCCGCCACGTGTTGCCTTTTCTCTGCTAAACACACTTGCCACCCGATGACCACTGGAGTTAAAAATGAGCTCATATTTTCTAAGCCAGTGTTCAGTAAGACATAAGATATCAATATTTTCATGGTTCATTAGTAACTCCAGTTCCAGTTCTTTACCTAACAATCTTTGCATATTTTGGTGCATCAGGTTTATAACTTTACAATTATTATGTTTACTATTACTTGTACATTGTGTATTATATTGCTAGAGGAGTCCCCTATTGTCTTATTGACTAATTTAAATAATTTGGAACATGTTCCAAACCAGAAACTAAACTATAAGACTGCTCAATAGAAGCAATGTTTGTCAAATAATTACTTTGCTCAATAGGAGCAGAGTCCAACAAGATAGTACCATTAGGTGACATATGGCTATATGTAGCTATGGTGGTTAGTACTCTTCTCCCATAAGAAAAATTAAGATACCTACTTATACCTCGCGAATGTGATTAATTTCACGTCAATAAGATATACAACTCAAGATTCCCTTCTTCAATATCGGTTAGCTGCGTTATATTATTCTGCGCTAAGTACGATATAACTCTACACTATTTATTCTTTCACTTAGCTTAGCGACTACGGAAAGACGCGAAATTACCGTCAACCTTTAGATAAAAGCTCGAAGTGCTTTGTGCTTTACGACCGAATAACTATAGTTTAAACTGAGAATTTTCAACGAAACGACTCAAATAGTAGCTAACTGTATCTTAAAGAATATTAAAGCGTTCTCGTTGTATGAAGGTATAGTTGTACCATTTTATTTCATTTTATTTTAGCCTTCAATCAAGTATGTACTAGTTTCACCAGGAGTGCAAAAATTTGAAATGAATTTGTATTTGTTTGTATGTAAGCAACATTAAATTCAATAATCCGTTCATGCGCAAAGAGTTTCAACAGACAGCCACATTCTTATTGCTCGATGCGTGGTATATGTATGAATTTCAAAAAAAGAACATTTTCGTTTACGCGTTCCACACCGCCATAACGTCGCACGCCGTAAAAAACAGTAGGTTATTCGAATCCCCGCCATTATTCTTGAAAAAATGAGCGATTCAAGTTTTGACAGCACACTGCCGGATATCTTAAACTCTGCTGCAAAGGAACATAATATTCAAGTAATTTTTTATAATTGCACTGTACAAAATGTAAATTACTACTAAAATAAATAATTATTTCATTAATACTTACTTTATTTGAATATAATCAGTAATTGATGATATAAGGTTACTACTAGGACTGGCTGTTTTGGTTGTTTGGAGGATTCATATTATGGGTGTAGATAAACTCTTGTATGCAACTGTTAATAATTAGGTATTAAAACACTCATTTCTTAGCCCTCCACTATGTCTTTTTATCCATTGGTGAATAACTCTGTTGGATGTCCTTCCGCCGCGATCCGCTCTCGCCTCCTCACGGCTCAAGCACATCTCACCTATAACTATGTATTTAGTAACAAACCTATTTTGGATGACACCGACTCCAAAAATTACAATAATTGTAACTAGAATTAGATTGTATAAAAATACGCAATTATTTTTATAGTTTTTAGTGCATATTATATGTATTGTTTTGGAATAGTTTTTTTGAAGTCGGTTGTTTTTTTGTTATTTTTTTTTATTATTTTATGATTTTTAGTGAATTATAAGTACACTAACTAACAATTTGTCTAAATATGTGTAGATATACTAAATTTTTCAGTGCAGAAATGAACGTAAGTGCTTTGCAATTTGATTACAGACAGTTAGAAATTCTGCAACAGATCGCACCCTTACTGTAAGTCGTTAAATTAATTGATCGTCATATTCGATTACGACAATTACCTGACGATAACTATGTATGGTAGATGACTTAAATATCCGGATAGCATAAAAAAGATTCGGTCAAGTATCGTTAATTTGCTCCTAAGAATTGAAGGGTTCCGTTACTTTGTCATGGATTCTGTAATCAGAACCTTTCCAAACTCTCACCATCTGTCCATCATCTGTCTTTGAAGTATATCCTTTCCAATAAAAAAAGAATCTTAGTGTTGTTGGAAAAGTGTATGCCAGAATATTGATTGAAAGAGTAATGAATGTGACTAATGACAAGGTATGGGATGTGCAAGCGGGATATCGGAAGGGAATGGGATGTACGGATGAAGTCTTTTCCTTACGCTGCATCACTGAAAAATGTCTGGCAAAAAACCAGAGAGTATATTGCGCGTTCATAGACTTGGAAAATGCAAGAAATGGATAGGGTGAATAGAAAGGAATTATGGAAGGTCTTATCTATGTATGGGGTGGACAATTTTCAAATAAGGGCTCTGAATTCGTATTAATGGTGCCTATACGGGCACATATTCATGGATAGATGCATGAATGATGTGAGAGAATGTGGAATCAATATGGAAGGGTTATGTATATGTTAAGTGCCTCTTGTACGCCGATGATCAAGTCATTTTTTAGTCAGTTACAGAATTCGTATATTTGGGTAGCAAGTTTACAAGAGACGGAAGATATGAAGGTGAATTGAAAGGAGAGTGACTGCGGGAAATTGTGTGAATGGAGCGCTGCATGCCATTATTAACGGTCAGGCTGTGCCAATAGAGCGCGAATGGCTGTACATAATGGAGTGCTTGTCGCCACGTTAATGTATGGAAGTGAGAGTTGGGTATGGTGGAAGAAGCCTAAAAGCAGAATTAACGCTGTTGAGATGCGATCACTGCGTAGTGTGTGTGGGGTAAGACTGACTGATAGAATTCCAAATGCGATAATACAAGCGCGCTGTGGTTAGAATGACGCATCAAATATATAAGGCAAGTGTGTGGGCAAGTCGGTCGCGGGAGACCTCGTAGAATATTCGTCGACCAAATTGGGGACGTTTTGAGAAAAGGAGAGGTTCGAAGCACCCGCAACCGGCGAGCATGTATGAAAAGAGTAATGAATGTAGAGGAAGCGCGTGAGGTTTGTAAGGATAAGGTACGGTATACGGTATACAGCAAATGGCATTCTATTGTCTCTGCCTACCCCGATGGGAACAAGGCGTGAGTGTATGTGCGTGTGTAAAAAAAGAATCATCGAAATCTGTTGGCGCGATATTGAGCTATTCGTAAATTTATCATCCACTTTGCTATACGTAAGTGTACTATGGTATACTGTGTATACGGAGAGTAGAATAGGGACACATAATATTTAAATTATACTATTATATTCGGCAGTTGAAAGATGCGGCTCAGCACTTCTATAAATATAAATTATTGGAGGCGCTAAAGGTGCCTGCGTTCATACTCTCAATGAACTAATATTTCATTAGGATGAACGTGAGTAGTGGATGGTAAAGTACATATTTGCTATATATTTATGACGTGCAAATTATTCAAATACCTAATTATAATATAATCTAAGAATTTAATATTATTGTTTTATTATTTATACAATTGAAATTGTCAGATATTTAATATTATAATAAATATATTTTCAATATTATAAAAAAATATGCTATGCCAAACTTTTATTTTTAAATATTCATCTTAATCAATGCAATTATCAATCCAATTCAGGGACCTTCAACATCTTTTGTATTTTGGTAGAGTTCTGGTGACAGGCATCGTCATGCTCGCTTAATGCCACCGCTTGTGGCGGCGACGTGGGGCAGGTCGTTCCCTTCCCTTAAACATGGTCTCGGGAGGCGATGGCTGGTCCATACGTCATGCTCGTGAACGGGTGCTGCTTGTGGTGGCTGGATGATTCTCTCACCGGGAAATCTGATGTATGTTTTTTTATTTTTTTGTACATTTTTTTTAAATCAAAGTTATTATATATTTTTAAATAATAGCTAATACAATGCTCGCATAATGCCTTTATTTTATTTACGGTATGTCTAGAGTGATGCATCTACTGTATTGAACTTTAAGTATGTACTCAATAACTTTAACTATGTTTTCCTTACTCGTGTAAGACATTTAGTAATTGCTGTTTGTGTATTTTGTTGCATCACTTTGCATATATTGTAATTGAAATGATTTGTAAAATTTATTTTAAAATAAGAATCTCTAATACCATTCTGTTGTGAAAAGAGCAACCTTAGAGTTTCTTGCTCATTCTTCTCTAAGGAAATCTGCCTTCCGAACGAGCTGTAGGAAAAAAAAAGACATATTTCAAGTGTAATGCAATTTACCTACGAAATAAAAATATTTTTGTTTGTTTTGTTTGTTTGCTTGAAGATCCCTGAGTCATACAAGTGCATTTCAGGTGGGAGTATGCTCTAAGCTTGAAGGTCCCTAAGTCGAATCGGTCGTGAAAATCCGCAGCTGGTAATTGATTTCTCAGAGTGGCTGTACGAGGCAACAAGTTCCTCTCAAAACGCGTGGTTATAAAATTCCAGACGTGAACATGATGCGGGTTGAATTTTTGTGGTGGAAATCAGCTTCTGGTATCAACCTGAACTGAACCTCTGAGCACTCCCTGTGGTAAAAGTGATAGAAAATGCTCAGGTAACCCTCATCTCTACGCAGCGTCAAAGAATCAAGCCGATCGAAGTTGACTTGATTGTCGATGATCCGAGCGATTGTATGCAGTCAAATGGAAGAAGCCGGTACTGGGGAACACCATCCAGAGGTGAGAATAGTACTCGGTGGAAGCTCGAATTTGTGCCTTATATAGTTGTAAGCGTTGGCTTGAAGTGTAGAACTAGCCTCTCCCAAATTTACCAAGGCTTTTGGCCAATTTGACCTTTTTTTTCAAGTGACCACTAAACTGAACGTAAATTACCTTTACTCATAACGAATAATGAATGAAAAAACATATATAAAATACACAAGACCCGCCAACATTTCCTTGTTTGATTTTAACAATGAAGCCATACCATATTATTCGCCAATAAATACTGAGTTTCAATTAATTATAAAATATTTTTTAAAATTTAAATACATTAAATAAATATTTGTATTCAAGAGTGTTTTATAAATAGAACAGTTCTGTAATGTGACTTATTTTGATATATTACGTGCATTCATTCTTGCATTGTGTAAGACATTATCATATATTTTCAGTTTATTAGATAATACAGAAAAATCAGTCCCACAAAAACCTCACGGGCTTATCTAGGTACAGAGAGCCTTTCATTTCATGAAACCTATTCTTTTTTATTTATTTATTTACTGACACACCAACAGCATTACATACAAAACATTAATATAATTATGCTCTTAAAGGTACATAATCTGGTATGAATGCCAGTTACTGGTGCATACACCACTCTCATTGGAAGACATTAATTTAAATACAAAATAAAGTTTTTCAGGAAGTGTCTTTTAAAGCGTAATTCGATATTCATGTATATTATATCCAAAAGGATTCACTAAAATGCTCGGTTAAAAGGGCTTTCAAATGTTTTTTTCTTTATTACATTATATTTGTAATAATCTAGTTGGTTATTAGCTAACAAGGCAGCTCCGTTATTTCATTCGACACTTAAATGATCCGTTCAAAAAATCCAAGTTGCTGAAAGTAGTTAATCCAAGAATTAGTACAAGGCCGACAAACGGAAAGTGCTCATCAGTTATATCCAACTTTGTGCCACAAACCTTTGGCTTATCTTTATTGCTCTTTAGCATCTTTCTATTTTACGACAACAGTTGAAGGGTTACATTTGCATTATGTTTTCTCTAACTCTAAATTGAATATGCCATTCAAGCTGAAATGTTTCGTAATATATACGTGTTAACTGTTAATTAATGAGTTTTTTATATGTACAAGTATAAAATAATGTCACCTTTTTGTAAAACGTGAAATAAATTCACAAAAAAATGTTTTTTCAAAGATGAATGTACTTACAGTTATTTTAGTTGTTACTTCAATACATACTCTTCGTATTATGTAGTCTCCAATACTTAAATTTTAATAGAAAAAACTGGGATTTCATTATATTATCTAATTTATTATGTGTATGTTACGTTTTTTTTTATGGAATAGCAGGACAAACTAGCGTACGGGTCACCTGGTGTTAAGTGATCAAAGTAAAGAGGAAGTAGTCGAGTAGTAGAGGAGTCTCTACGCAACGACAAGTGATACAGCCGTTCACAGAGCACTGGGTCCCCGATAATTCGAGCTGCTCTGCGTTTAGTTTAGTGAGTGCTTAGTTTTTTACGATCCATCGAAGCATTTGTCCAGCAAATAAATATCTTATATCTAGCATGTAATTAATAGAGTATGTAATTGTAGAAAGATAACTATAAAATTTTGTGTTTCTGTGGCAGATTTGCTTGTACTTACCACGAAAATACACACATATATATCTATACTAATATTATAAAGCTGCAGTGTTTGTTTGTTTGAACGCGCAAATCTCTGGTACTACTGGTCCGATTTGAATGATTCTTTCAGTGTTGGGTAGTCCATTTATCGAGGAAGGCTATAGGCTATGTTTTTTTTTTCGAAATTAGGGATCCGTAATAAAATTGCTATTTTGTAACACAAGTTGTAAAATCGAAAACCTATTTTTGCGTGCGCTGCAAAAACTATTGACTATAGAACAAAATGATGTACAGGCTATAATATAGGCAATATTTTATTACTTATAAAACTATCGCGTGAATTATACTTTATATGGCAAAACAACGTTTGCCGGGTCAGCTAGTATATATATATATATACATATACCACGTGTTGAGTATTATATGGGATAGCTTCTCAAAGTACAGAATACCGAATTAAATACATTGCCGCAAACATATTATATATATCGCATCCATGTACATATAATAATATCATTGTAGGTAATACTAAATTGACAAACATCTCGAGTGGTTACAAAATACAATAAATGAAACCACCTAAAAGATATGACCAAATAAATGACCCAGACAATGTTATCGAATATTCAAAGTGAAATTTATTTGGGAAACAGAAACATATATTGTAATGGTTAGGCCCATTCTGATAGTTGCCAAGAAACTGTCAAGTAAGAATGATTGTAACGACCAAAACAAGCGTACGTTGTACATTCCCCTACAATATTATTTTGTCGTATATTAATATATTTTCTTTAACAGCAGATCAACACTTATGAAATTGTATAAACTTTTATTTTATCTTGTCAAATGCCTTGCATAGATTCAAAAAAATTAGTAATTTTGTTGATCCTAAAAAAATTCGCCAATATTTGTCGTAGCGGAATTAACACTTAAGAAAACTCAAATTTTTATTTGTCCGGAAACGTCAACAAGTGCACACCATTACTTGCTCACTCCAAGTTATTTAATTCATAAATAGTGTAAAGGGTTACCGTTCTAGTCAAAAACTTTTATTACCTTAATCTAAACAAAGTTAGTAAACCAGTGGCATAAACAGAATTACAGAAAGTGTTCAAATAGTGCAACAATAATCAATATAATTTGAAAACTAAGTGTCGAAACCATTATAAACATTTGTTATATACCTACAAGTTTATTCGTCGCGTCGCGAGCTCGCCGTCGCCTTGTCGCTGACCTGTGTACCACGAAACTGTGATTTTCGAACGATAGCGACTGTCGCAATTATAGCGGATCTATTGGTAAAGGTTCTTTTATAATATGAATTCGAAACAAAATGTTCGTTGTGCTGCTTGTACAAATACTATTAGTGATAAGAGACACATAAGTTGCTCTGAATCAAAATGTGTAAAACGATTTCATCTTACTTGTGTAAATATCACAAGTATACACACCGATTCGAAAAATACCTGGGTATGCCCAGATTGCTCGTCTGTGTCTAAAAAGGGCGCAGATAATAGTGCGACACCAGCTCAAAGAGATGAAAACGTTACGATTAGGAAACCTAAAGTGACTAACCCCACTTCAGTGAACCAATTGCAAGAACCACCGTCACACTTAACGATGTTGACAGATGAAATCCGTCTGCTTAGGGCTGATATTGGTGCAATGAAAAATGAGTTTGATGTGGCTATATTGGCACTGAGACGCACTATTGTTAAAAATGAGAAACGTCTTAAGGTAGCAGAAGAAAAAGCAACTAAGGTTGAGGACTTGTGTATGCAAAATGAAGTACTCCAAGGGCAAATAAATTCCTTATACCAAACAATGATGGCAAACGAACTAGAAATTTGTGGGATACCTGAATCGCCCAATGAAAACCCGCCTCATTTGCTCCTGACTATGGCTGCATTAGTAGGATCTAAGCTGACGGATATCGATCTCGATCATGTATTTCGAGCAGGGCCCCGAGTTCCCACCTCCAGCAAACCACCCAGGCCTTTGGTGGTGCGATTTCTACGCCGTGAAACCCGTGACCAATTCTATAAATCAGCTAAGTCAAGACGATTATCGACCGCGGATATTGGTGTTACTGGTTCACCCAAAAATATATATGTGAATGAGCGATTGACAAAAGCCAACCGAATCTTATTTCGTGAATGCAGAAAACGCTTTAAGGATGCTGGATTTAAATATTGTTGGACAAAAGGAGGCTCTATTTTGGTTAAGAAGATTGAAGGTAATGGCAAAGGCTCCGAAGTCATTAATATTAAAAAATTCGAAGATATTGATCGAGTTCTCGGTTCTCAGAATTTGCTTCCAGACCAACAGCAACAAACTACACACGACACTACATACAAAGCAGTGTATTTCCCTGACATCATTGAATAAGTTCTTCGTGATCTCTTTATGTACTTTTGATTTGCATAGTTCATTTTTGGCTTTTTATTTTGTTAATTACTTTTTCAATACAAACTATACACGAAACACACCCACAACATATAACACAACACAAAACACTCACGCTACCTTCCAAACACCAGCTGATTTATCACATTTAAATATTAACTTCACCTGTTATATCTTTCATAAATACTTAACCGAACTAGTAAATTTAAGTAAATTACATATTATATATTATACTACATCTGGACTATCTTGGCAAACGTTCAGTATGGATATTTTTCCAAATCTTATGATTGATAACCATGACAATGGCTAATTCGGAAATTCTTAGAGAACTCGATACGCCCGATGACTTTTGCCATATTGCACATAGCCCTGACTGTTGTAGAACTCTTGTTAACAATAAATTTGATATTAAAATTCTGACCTTTAATATCAGAAGTATCCAACGTAATTTCGATAGCTTTTTGGTGACCCTGTCTAGATTTATTATGCTCTTTGACGTTATAGTATTGACCGAATGCTGGATGGATACATGAGGACTAGAGTCCTCATGTATCCAGCATTACCATACCCCAAATAGAGGGATACAATTTTTTTAGAACTAATAAATACATAAATACAGAGAAGGAGGCGTAGTTGCTTATGTAAATGAACGTTGGTCACCGCAAGTTGATGAGCCCGTTTTTGAAGATGCAAATTGCTTAAAAATTACTTTAAAAAATCAACTTGTCGTACTAGCCCTATATCGATCGCCGTCATTTATAAATACATCGCCTTTTCTAGATTCTCTAGCTACAGTAATCCAAGATATTAAAGATGCTCGTTGTGTAATTGTTGCTGGGGATAATAATATTAATTTTTGCTCTAATGATGATAGTCAAATGGCTACTTGCGCGAAATATCTGTGTTTGTTAGCAGAGCTAAACCTTCAGCCTATCGTAAATAAACCTACACGAATTAATTCGTGCCTAGATCACATTCACGTAACTTCTAAGTACCACTCGGAGTCAGTTATTTACAAATCAGATATTACAGATCATGATATTGTAATTGCCGGAATAGTAACTAAAGATACCAAACAACATAAAACTTGCAGACTCACAAAGAATTATAATCTAGAGCGCATTGTAGAAGAATTAATTCATTGATATAAACAAAGCAGTATCTGTTTTTGATACTATTCTAACAAACATTATAAGCAAACATTTAGAAAAGAAACGAATAAGTCGATCCAGAATTACTTTCAAGCCTTGGATGACGCCTGGTCTAATTAGGTGTGCTAAGCACAAAGATCGCTTACATTTACACTTACGTAATAATCCCAACAATAACACGGTCAGACTCATTTACACACGTTACCGAAATTTTTACTATGATCTTTTGCGAAAACTAAAACACAAACATGAGTCATTTGAATTGGAAAAAAACAAACACGACCCTAAAAAGCTCTGGAAGAGTATAAGAACAATTTCCCACACCAAGAAAATAAATAGAACTCACCAATATTAAAGATACTGTAACGGAATCTCTGGATTATTCCAATGAATATTTTGCAGGCATAGGTAAAACTCTTGCAAACAAGATACTCACAGCATGCAATGAAACAGAAGTTTCACTCGCACAGATAATACTCGAAAATACTCCAGCGCAATCATTTTTCTTAGGACCCACTGATGAACGAGAAATTGAATCCTTGATAAGTAACTCTAATCTTGACAGTGCTCCTGGACTGGATGGAATATCAAACCGCCTTTTGAATATTAGCAAAAACTATATTACTCCCCCCTGACGAGCATATGTAATCTAAGTTTATCACAAGGCATTCTTCCTACTGCCTGGAAAATGGCTGCAATTGTTCCTATTCATAAGTCGGGTAACAAATTGAATCCTACGAACTATAGACCGATTTCTTTATTAGGATCATTCTCAAAAAATTTTGGAAAAACTAGTACACAAGCGATTGACAAGTTTTCTTGACGCACATAAAATAATATCTGACAGACAATTCGGGTTTCGCACTAAAAAATCAACGGAAAACGCTGTAGACTTAGTAACAAAAATTATTTCTTCCAAACTAGATAAGCAGCAAGCATGTATCGGTGTATTTTCGAAGGCTTTTGATACAGTCTGTATTCCTATACTTTTACGAAAACTTGAGCTCCTAGGTATTCGAGGTAATTGCCTGAACTGGTTCAAAAGCTATTTAATGTGCCGAACTCAGTGTGTTATAGTGGATCATAAGAAAAGCAATTCAAGTACAATAGATTTTGGCGTCCCCCAAGGAAGTATATTAGGCCCCGCGTTATTCCTTTTGTATATAAATGACATCAAAACTAAAGTATCCAGCTCTGACGTCATCTGTTATGCCGATGATACAGCTCTTTTATTTTACGGGAAAAACTGGGATACTGCACTACACACAGCGGAACAAGGAATGAGGAATATTGCAACTTGGCTACAAAATAATCTTCTCACCTTAAATCTCACTAAAACACAGTAAATCTGTTTCCATAAAACGAAAACTTTATCCCCTTCCCACATTTTTGATTTTAAAGTCCACACATGTCCTGTTGCTCTATCTGGCCCTTGCTCTTGCAATAGTATAAGTAGAACTACTCATATTAAATACTTAGGAGTCGTCATGGACGAAAACTTAAACTTTAAGCTACATCTTAATACAACAGCGAAAAGAGTCCGAAAGAAACCATTTATTTTGCAATCGGTCAATCTGTATTATCTTATTGTATCACCGTATGGGGAGGGGCGGCTACTTCACACATGATACTCTTAGAAAGAGCACAGAGAGCTGTCCTTAAAGTGATTTTTAAAAAACCTATTAGATACCCAACACATAAACTATATAAAGACTTAGAACTTCTTTCTGTCCGAGGTATATTTATCTTGCGTGTTATGACAAGCATGCATAAGGAGGTCTTGAATTTGCCTAATTATAAAAACCTACTAGATAGCCGTTCGTACAAGATTCCAACACCAATAATAAATACAACATTTGCAAGTAGATTTAGCCCATTCTTACATACATATATATACAACAAGGTAAATTTAACATGTTCTATTAAAAATTGCTCGGTCCATCAGGCCAAATTTAAAATACAGAGATGGTTACACACACTCACTTATGCAGACATGGAAGCTATTCTTAAAGTGATAGCTTAGCATTCATATAATGTTAATACTTTGTAACATGATTAATCAGATACTCACACTCACTTACACCCACCCTCACACACACACACACACACACACATACACACACACCCAGAGACACACACGTGTACACACACACATATACAGAGTGCACTTTTTGACCTTTCGGTTCATATTGTTAACCTTAGGATGTAAATTGGTTGCCTACAGGACAGGCTACGCTTAGTGTAGGGACCAAATATAATGTAATATTATGTGATAAATTCAATAAATTTTCTTAAATCGGCAGGTATAGCCAAATAGGCGAAATTATACATCAAGTTGACCAAACTTCAGCGTCTGGCAGCCCAAAACCAGTCTCGTGCCAGTTTTTGGAGACTCATCATATCCTGAGGATGCCTCGTGTAGAGGCGAAACACGTGTCCAATAGTTTAAGGGCAAATATTGGTGGAATTAAAACTAAAGAAAACTCAAATTTGAATAATTATGGATTTCCGCAAAGTAACGCCTACTTCAATAAAGCTTCCCAATTATTAAATGTTAAATGAAGAGAAAACCGAAATTTCTTAACGTGAATTAGTATTAAAAAAGGAGAACATAAGTCATGACTCATACTGACTGGTCTTATGAGGTCATTTGTTTGAAAATTAATGGGTGACGTAATTGTTATTAAGACTAGTTACTCCACTAAGTAACAAATTTCTAGTAATTTTGTTGTACCACCATGTGGTGTTCTATGTATAGATTACAAAAAAAATGAAAGCTGAAAATCTTATGTTAAGAAATGGCAATTTCATCTCATTAAATCTATCAACCTTTCCAAAATATTGTAAAAAAATAATAATTTAACATTCATAAGTATCCTTTTTAGTGTGTACTTAAATGAATGATTTTTATATTAAGTTAAGTTTGCTTTACTGTACCAAGGTGAAGTGCAAATGGAGGTCAGTAATTTATGTCTAGAAAGCCTTATTTGATAATGAACAAGAACGATCTAGAATTACAACAAATAACACTTAAAGAAACTAAAACCATTTTCTCGATATATCTATATGATACAAATATTTTAAATCAAAAGATCTTAACGACAGTTGATAATTGAAATATAATCAAGTATCTTAGGTTCTAGAAGACAAGAGATAACAAAGTTCCAGGAATCATCCAGAATTACAAATAACATTTAAAGACAACTGAAACCATTATATCTATAATATATCTATTTTATTTATTTTATATTATTTATTTGGAAAACCAACAGCTTTAAAACCTTAAATGGTACTTACGATAATTACAGAGAGCCAATTATAGGTTTCCACAATTAGTGCTAGAGTAGAAAAATTTAACTGACAACGTGATCATATGGAATTCGAAATTACAATTACGAAAATTTATTGAAGTAGGCGTTACTTTACGGAAATCCATAATTATACAAATGATTTGAGTATTCTTTAGAGTTAATTCCGCCAATATTTGTCTTTAAACAATTCGACACGTGTTTCGCCTCTACACGAGGCATCCTCAGGACGTGTTGTCTCGCCTAAATCTGGCACGAATGTCTCATGCCAGATTTTGGCGCTCTCTGGAGTCTCGAATTGTTTAAAGACAAATATTGGCGGAATTAACACTAAAGAAAACTCAAATCATTTGTATAATTACAATTATATTATCACCAAAGTTAAAGTTAATATAGGAAGAAGAAGCTGTAGGGTTATTAGTAAAGAATTTGTTGGCTAAGGCACGTCTTACAGAGTCTACGCTTGAACAGAAGAGATCTAAATTATTATCACTACTTGACAGATTGTTGAAGCTATTACTTGCTCGCCAAGTAAAAGTATTTCTTTTATAGTTTAGTTTAGTGTGTTGAAGTCTTAGTAAATCATGCTGTCGCAGTAATCTAACAGGGGTATTGAACTGAAGCTTAGCAAGAAGGTCTGGACAGTCAATTAGCCCTTGGACTACTTTTAAAAGGAGATTAATATCGGCTATTTCGCGACGAATCTTTAAAGGCAGGAGATGATGTTTACTGCAAAGATTGAGGTAGTCATCAGAGCGGTATGTGACTTTCACAGGATAACAAAGATGTTTGAGGAATTTCCTTTGAATATTTTCAATGCGGTTAACATACTTCAAGTATGATCGGTTCCAAACCTGAGAGGCATGCTCTAGATTGCTCAATATCTATATCGTAATAATATTTTAAATCGATAGATCTTAACGTTAGCTGCCGATTGAAATATAATCAAGTATCGTAGGTTCTAGAAGACAAGAGATAAAGCATCATCCAGAATTACAAATAACATTTAAATAAAACTAAAACAAAAATAACAGGTTGACCTGACACCATAAGCAGACCGTTCACTAGTTGACGCATGGACCAGCCAAAAGACGTATTCACGTCAAAAATGACTTGAATACGTCTGTATGTACTCACAATTTTTTTGCTATGGTTCCAGTAAATTTCATTGTCATGTTATTTATTGCTAAAGTTATTGCACAATAAATACAAAATTTGGTGAAATATATAAATAACAAGTATTACGAATACCGCTTGACAATAATATTCAAATAACGCCGAACAACAACGTTATTACCAAACAGGTTTTTCCTTAAAATATTTATAAAAAACACACGTACCACTGGAAAAATATTAAAACAGATCCTATTTGTCGAAGTGTTAAAGAACTACTCACCATAAATTATAATAATAAAATAAATATATTTAAAAGATTGGTTGATAAAGGCGAATGGACTTAATAACAGAAATTAAAACAATAATGTATGTCAAATCAAATCAAAATCAGTTTATTCACGTAGGTCACAGAAATGACACTTATGAATGTCAAAAAAAATATATTTGTCTTATTGAATCTACCGCTTTTTCGTAAAGGGTTGAGCTTATGAGAAGAAGTAGCAAGAAACTCATTGCCACTCTTTTATATTAAGATTTACATTTAAGAACATCGATTTACAAATCATTTCAAATTACAATATCTTATATATAAAATTCTCGTGTCACAATGTTCGTTCCCGTACTCCTCCGAAACGGCTTGACCGATTCTCATGAAATTTTGTGAGCATGTTGAGTAGGTCTGAGAATCGGCCAACATCTATTTTTCATACCCCTAAATGTTAAGGGTGGTCCAAACGATTTTTTTTTTTTTAATTTTCTTGACTTTTTTTTTTTTAAATTTGTTTGATTATGAGTCAGCATTAAAAATACATATAACTTCAAATTTTCACCCATCTAAGATCAACAGTTACTTTTGTATCGCGATTTTAATATCAGCAATACAACGTTTGCTGGGTCAGCTAGTAATATGTAAAATGATGCAACAGACACACTCAAACGTCAAATAGTCAATGTTTTACACGAGTAAGCCAAAAAAAAGTAATTGTAAATTAATACAAAAGTTATTGAGTACAGTAGCTGCAACATCCACATACACCATAAATAAATAAATAAAGGTATTCTGTGAGCATTTTATAATAAATAAATAAATATGTATATATCCATACATATATATACGATTTAAATAAATTTCTTGATCAAGCATACTTTGTTTTAATTTTAATTACGATGACTTTTCGTATTATTATGATTTACGACGCACTTGATGTTAAACTTTGAATAAGCTACAGCTTTAATTAAAATTGTTGCGATACTCTTAGCAAAGTTTGTGACGTTACATGTTCCGAGTTTTTGATTGCGATTCATCTTCATAGGTAGCTAGGGTTGTCAACCTTACTTTCATAAATGTTAAAAATATATTATTTTAGATACATAAATACAGCTTAAGAAAAGGCATATATAATAACTGTATACGCAGATAATTAATAATGGTTAAATTTTATTTTAGATTTATGATTTTTTTTATGCTGGAATCTAATAGAACTTTAATTATAAACCTATTTTCTAATATTAGTATACATATTATTATTATAGGATATTACAAATCAAGGAAATTTTTAATAAAATTTTTGTAAGAAATGGCGAAGGTATTAAGATATATATAATATATGAAATTACATCACACCTTTTTGCACCCTGAAGCGTGACAATTTATAATAATAAACAAGGATTAAAATCGGTTATTAATTAATGAAAGAATAGGTACATACTTAGATAATTTATACGTCTAGATAGAGTATGACAGCTGTGAAAACGTCGAAAATTATTGAGTTTAGAACTAACCTCTATTTTGAGCAGTGCACGCACACTAACACAAAGTGTCATACAAATCGCGAGTGTAAGACGTAGCTTGTCACGCACTGTACTCTAATATTCCTGGCCTGATTTTATCGGTTGTCTAACAGCAAGAGACTCTATCAAGGCGTATGAATTATCTAAGGGTATATACATATACAAAATAAAGAAAGAGAGAAAATAATTGGTAGAAAGACATATTGACGGTTACCAACCCTATCGATACGCAACAGTTTTATATTTCATGCTTATTAAAAATCTTAGCGAGGTACTTCCAATTGTTTCATCCTCTGATTTTTTTCTGTTTTATTCTATTGATAATATGTATTTGCAAGTAAAATTTGACCTGAGAGTTGAACAAAGCAAACAAGATTTTATAAAGACACGTTACTCGAACGGTTGGCTCAGTTGGTTAGAGCACCGGCACGGAACGCCGGAGGTCGTGGGTTCGAGTCCTGCATCGTTCATAAAATTTTGTTTTCAAAATTTATTTGTGTATTAATCCTAGAAGTGAGGGTTATCACTTTAAAAACATAACATGCAAATATATTTTCCATTACAATAATAAATCTACACTGTATCAAAATTAAACGCTGCTTTAATGTAGTTGGGACATTGTATGCATGTCACGCATTTATATACTTGTGAAGCCATTTTAAATGCAACTGCGAGCGTCCTACAACTTTGTATAAGTATACTTTTAAGCATTTAGGCGAAACGTTATTGAAATTTGAAATATAAAATACGAGAGTATTTTTTTTTAATATTTCCGATTTAGATTTTAATACCAAAGCTCTGTACATAAGGCAGTGTCATTGCAAATTTAATTATGATTCATCATTGGTATTTTAAACTTGTTTTGTAGTTTTGGTTATATCATTTACAAACTCAAATCAAAAACATTGATTAAATAAACTCAAAATAAGACATTAGTCATATTTACATACAGATAAATTGCACCATTTGTGACCAAGTGAGAGGAGTTGTTTAAATGATAAGAAATAGTAAACATCTCATTTGAATTCTTGAAACAACATTTAACTGTAATATTTAAATAATTAATCTATACTAATATTATAAAGCTGCAGTGTTTGTTTGTTTGTTTGTTTGAACGCGCTAATCTCTGGTACTACTGGTCCGATTTTAATGATTCTTTCAGTGTTGGGTAGTCCATTTTATGTTTTTTTGTTTTCAAAATTAGGGATCCGTAATAAAATTGCTATTTTGTAACACAAGGTGTAAAATCGAAAACCTATTTTTGCGTGCGCTGCAAAAACTATTGACAATAGAACAAAATGATGTACAGGCTATAATATAGGCAATATTTTATTGCTTATAAAACTATCGCGTGAATTATACTTTATATGGCAAAACAACGTTTGCCGGGTCAGCTAGTGTATTATATGATGCACGAAAATAATTACGCGTTTTAAATTAAAATTTAAAAAAAAAAACGAAATCAGAAATCTCAATTAGTTCTGAAAGCATCTGTAGATACAGTTATCTGCACATTATATAAACAAATAAACGTATTATGCAGTTAAGCGACATGTGAAGTAATTTTTAGGAGGGATTAGGGATAGAAGTCTTTAGCGTTATAATATATAAGTGGCCGTCCGCGATTTCGTTACTGTAGATTCACTGGCTTACAATGTAATCTGAGCATTGAACTGCATCTTGTTCTATATCAGTTTCAATTTTCATTTAGTGCGCGGAAATTTTATTTATTTACTAAAGAAATTAATCAAAGTCAATTCGTGCATCAGATTTAAAACTGACGTCAAAAAGGAACCTTTATGTCTCTATTTAAGAGAAAATAAATGAAGTTTACAATTTTACAAATTTTGTTTAGTTTCTAGGGGCGGTCTATTTATTTAGACCCAACTTAATGGTCCTTCTGTCTTAAGTTATTTCGTAATTAGCTTACCTAACAACATCTTATAGTGACCATTAAATTAAATTTGTACCCAAAGATAAACGATGCGGAACTCGAACTCGCGACTTCTCGGGTTTCCACCGAGCGCTCTTCCACTGAGCCAATGATTCGAGTGATGTATGGTTCATAAATCTTGGTATGTCTTGTTCAACTCTCAGGTTGTGGCTTCATCTACAGGATCTACCTTATAGTCGACTAGCTGATACCCCTCGATGTCGTTCGCGTACATATTTTTACATCTTGAGTTACATCATTGGATTTTTAGTAGGGATTGAAAATGTAATGTACCCTATATCAGCCGGGGATAATGTAGCTTCCAAATAGTGAAAAAAATATTCAAATCGGTTCAGTAGTTGCGGAGCTTATCAATACAAACAAACAAACAATCAAATCTTTCCTCTTAAAATATATCGTATGGATAACCTGCTCAACCCCCATAATTGCATATTATTAGGAAATTGATTTCTTTCAATTCTTAACAATAATATATTTTTTTTAAATAATATCCCTCACTTCTGGGGTTAGTAAGATTAAATTTTGGTTAGACATCGCACTAAACAATCTCATTTAATATAATAATAATATGTACTACTTGTGAGATATATTGTGTTTTCATGTGATGGCCAAGTTAATCTATTTTTGTAAAACAATATTACAAGACAATCTACGAGTTAGGCTGACATGGTTTGGACATGTCGAGAGAATGAATGTAGAACGATTGACGAAGAAAGTGTATAAGGCCAGCCTGAATGAAAGTTTTGGAAGGGGTAGACCTAGGCGGACGTTTCGATATCAAATCAGGGACGTCTTGAAAAAAGGCCAGGTCAAGAGTACCCTAAACCGAAGAGCGTGTATGAAAGGAATAATGAAAGTGGATGAAGCGAAACAAGTATGTAAGGATCGTAGCAAGTGGAAAGAAGTGGTCTCTGTCTACCCCTACGGGAAAGAGGCGTAATAATATGTATGTATGTATGTAAGTTTCATGAATAAGTATCACTGGAAAAATTTGAATTTCTTCACCATACAATGTACCCAATGACCATTAATTCTGAAGACCTCTGACAACGTGTGTTAAAAATTACATGATAATAGCACAGATAAAAGTCTTTACCATTTTATGACACCTTTGTGTCAAAACAAAAACAAACATTTGCTGTAAATACAGTAATTTTTGATTTTTTTATGCGATTTATGTTCCTATATATTTTCGTATACATTTTAAATTCAACATTATTTTAAATAAAATTGTAACAAGTCACAGTATGTTTCACAAAATATAGTATTTGAATATTTCCGTGGATGTTTCATGTACCGCTTCTACGTTGCTCGTGATAGCATTTTGACAGGTGTCTGATAAGGCGGGATGGAAAAAGCGAAAAAGGTTTCGCTAACGTTGTACATTTTCCGCAAATATTTTGGACATAAAATCAGAAATGATATTTGTATTTATGCTTCTTCTGTTATTTTTTATTTATAATCAATGCAATTTTAATATCGATTGTGAATATTATGTCTACTTTAGATTAAAATAATACCTACTTGGTTCGAGATTTCAGAGTAAAATTTTTGCAGATTCTAAATTCAAAAATGTTATCTGTGACATTTCAAAAATATCTTTAAATGATTGCTTTTTTCTTCGGCTAGGATCGTAAAAATTTCATCTTTTTTTAGGAGAAAAAGAAAACGAAAACTGGTTTTTATACGGTAATGGTAAGTGAACATATATAGCGGATACATCGATATTAATTTCACGACTTCTGTCCATACAGTTCGTAAATTATTTGTATGTAAGTTTAGTCAATAAAATGTAGTCATAATAATTATGTTTCTTAGTTTTATAATATATATATAATAATCTTAAATAATAATATTTTCAAACCAAATCATTTCACCATTATTACTTGTTAGCGTATATATTTTTACCTGTAATTGTTTGTTACATTAAGCACATTATATTTAGTCTGTATTATAAATATATAACGCATCAATGTAAACAAATGTTGGTATTTCTAAATAAATAAATAAATAAAACATTGTAATGGCTGGCACCAGGTCAAACGTTGAAACAATGCCTTAAGTGAAGCTTATCCATAGGACAATGGTGGTAACTGTTTGGAAGTCACTTCCTTCTGTGATTGAACAGATTTGTATCAAACAATAATCTAAAATTAAAGCTAATTAGTTATTCCCTAGATCCAAACAAACATGAAACAATGATAAACTGCTTCTTTATTAAAGAATCAAAATACATTTTCATGAATACATCATCATTAGTTGATAAGTCCAGCAATAAACTAGTAAGTATTAAAGTTCTTAATAATTCTACTAACTACTCTGTGAGACTTTATTAATAACGCTTACCTTGTATTTCATTTTTATCAGAGTTATGACATTGAAACTCGTTTCAAAAATACTTTACTTAAATATTTCCACGGTTAGCAGGCCGGTAAATAGGTTCTGATAAAATTTTGACAGGCATGGTACGGATAAGGCAGGTAACATTTTTGCTTTACTTTTAAATTTCCTCGCAAAATATTTTAAACATTTTTAGATTTGAAAATAAGAAATTATCTTATAATTATTATAAATAGCAGCCCAGTGTACAGAATGTTCTTTATGGTTTGTAAAGTGGCTTTAGTATATTTTAGTGCAGCCCTGCTTCACTGCGACCAATATTGTGATCTGTTGTGATACCCACTGTTAAGCTCACTGCTAAGATTGATTCTTTTCATGAATGACCTGATGTAGAAAATTTATTGAATAGTTAATTCCGCCAATATTTGTTTTTAAAACAATTCGACACGTGCTTCGCCTCTACACAAGGCATCCTCTGGACGTGTTGTCTCGCCTAAATCTCTGTCTCAGTCTCGTGCCCGATTTTGAATGTAGACGACCCATGTTCGGTATTTTTGAAAGTTCTTTGAAGAGGATGATAAGCTTGCGATCTTACTACCAATTAATATCAAAATCGTTCAAGCCATCGGTGAGAAATAAGGCATTCAGAGAGGCAAAATTTTATAATTCTTTTAATTGGAGTCATTGAGGCGTAAAATTTTTATTTATCACCAATTTTATAAAAAATGTATACTTACGGACCTGTGGGCGCTTGCGTTTAATTTTAACGAATAAGTCATCGGTCTCAGACGATGCAATATGATTGTTAATAGTCGGGATTTTTCAAACAACTTATCTATTACGAAATTTAAAAGAATTGTTAAAATACGTTTGTGTGGGAAAGGTAACCATAGCATAAACGATTTTCTTAATGACACCACGGACTGGGAATGAAGCGAACACCCTCAGGCTCTTTAATTATAAATGTTTATTTTACGATATCACATTGTTATCCATATTTTATATTAAAAAAAGCCCGCTGAGTTTCGTGCGCCCATTCTTCTCAGGTCTGAGACAGTCTCTTTTGAATGGGTGGTAGTTTTTTGACGTTCAATAAGTGATTTTAAATGCTATTTTGAATAAAAATATTTGAGTTTGAATTTGTCACTTCCTATAGAGTCTTTCTGAGGTCGACATAAGGAGATTTGCGATTTCTTAATGCCTGGTTCACCAGGAAACGGTCATCTCGAGCTTCTGTGCATGGTTCCATTGGTCGGTAAAAGGCCTTTGTCTGGAAGATCCAGGCCTTTTACTGCTGTTTCGCTTCAACTACACGCTGTTATCTTTCTATCAACCATTTAAGAGATCATAAAATAATAGTATCAAGACTTAAAACTATCCTGATAGGACATCCAAATAGGACAATCCGACAATAATTATCTAAAAATGATTTAGATTTAATTCTAAATATCAACGATTCCCGCCACGACACGCAATTAACTGCAATTTTTGTTAAAGTCCGACTATGACTTAAATTTGAATTTGAAATAAACTTTTTTATGCACCACAACACTTCATAAATGTGCCAGTAATACTCTCAAATGATTAAAACCTTTTTTGATATTGTATTTTCTGAAGGGACTCCCATATTCTTTTCACGCCCCGGGGAAGCACAGGGCGCCTCAATACAAGGGTGTCATTATATATTACATAGGCTTAAAAAATATTAAGTTGGAAAAAATGGTTATGTGAAGGACAATATCTGTAAATTTGACGTTTATTATGAAAAAGTGAGTGTTCGTTTAGGTTGTTTCGTTAGGTTAGGTGTTTTAAATTTTTTGTTGTACCGCGAATTAGGTGGAAATGTAGGTAAGTTCTGCGTCTCTTTCATTTTACTGAAATAGGGTTTGCATATCAGTGAAAATAATAATATGTTTTGGGGTTTGTTATACAGTTATACTTATCTCCATAAGTATATTCTTTTTTATTCATTATGAAGTGGCAATAAAGCAATCAAATCAATTGTTAATAATTAGATTATAAGGCACTTTAAGAAATTAAAGGCCGGCAACCCTCTTGTGATTCCTCTGTTGTTGCAAGAGAATGTGGGCGGCGGTGATCACCTAACACCAGGTGACCCGTACGCTCGTTTGTCCTCCTATTCCATAAAAAAAAACACAAATCACCTATTGTTAAACTTTCTGAATAAACTTCCTTACGCGGTGGTTTTCAGGATGATATGAAATGAGATGACCTTCGAAAATCGCGTCCAATAACCGCATTAAAAGGCTCCTGAAAAAAAAAATGCTCCTGTGATTTTTCTGTTATCCTTCACCTTAAACACTTTAACAAAAGGCGAGCTTTGGTGAAAAAAATAATTGTATTTTCCAAATCAATCTCATCCAGTTGACGTCATTATTATATTATTTTCAGTAATGGTTACCAAACGGTTGGCTGTATAATACAAAATCATTTATCAAAGGGGCTACAACAAAATATAATTTCCTTTTCTTTCGTAAAACATGTTTTATTCAAGAGGAAATTTGCCAACCCAAACTCACTTTGTGATAAAAATAGTTTACCAACGAAG
This sequence comes from Leptidea sinapis, assembly GCF_905404315.1. Lineage (NCBI taxonomy): Eukaryota > Metazoa > Arthropoda > Insecta > Lepidoptera > Pieridae > Leptidea > Leptidea sinapis. The sequence continues at coordinate 11,969,241 of NC_066286.1, read as the reverse complement.
GATTTCTGAGCTAAGCGATTTTATTTTGCCGTTCTCGCGTCAAGCTTGATCTTACATATTTTACGACCATGTTTGTCAAATTGCGAGGGATACAATATGTTATAAGTTGAATAAATAAAATTAATGAAGAGGTCATATTGAGTAAGTCAATCTCTTCAAACCAAACGTTTAAATATCACATGATGAAATTGTGGTACAATAGTTATATAATAATTCTAGCTGACCCGACAGACGTTCTGTACATGTTAAATTAAGTACTGTTTTTTTATGAATTTATCAATAATATTTCATAACATTAAGAATTATTTCGTAAAATGATAAATGATAATGAAATTATTTTACAGCAGAACTGTCAAACCGTGCGTCAATATATTCTCTTATAGAAAATATGTGCATACAAAACAAAATGAGACTTGACATCTTGGGTTTCAAGGTGACGAGCGCAGTTGTAGTGCCGCTCAGAATTTTTGGGTATTCTCCATGAAGTATCCCCATTAATATCCTTTCATTACTTTAGGAGTTCACTCGGAACAAACATCAGGACACTGGATTTATATATATTAATTTATATGTATAGTGATTTAACGTAACAATCATTTTAAAAATATATTTATTCATGCAGATTTACATGACAGTTATTAAGTACTAAATTTATAACATGTTGATTTTATATACTTATTAATTGCTATTCATGCGAATCTTTTAATGACGCACAACCTAGATCTAAAGTATTTAATTGGCTTGATTATTCTTTTGTGACTCCTTAACTAGCGCGATTATGAAACCGAGAGTTTTATGATAAGTGTACAAAGTGAAAACGATTGGGAACATTCTTTCCTTATTCGGCGCGTCGAGGCAATGCCACGACATACAGCCAATACTAAAATAAAGTGAAAGTTTACGTGCTTTTGTATTACTTAATTTATTGAATTTGTCATAAATACCATTGATGATTAAAAATGTTTATATTATATATAAAGAAAATGTATACAGTAAACATTTAAAACCTCTTTGTTAGTAAAAAATATTATTAAACGGTATTAAATTAACAATATGTCTTCATCATTCACATTAATTGCATTAAGGCAGGTACGTACATATATTTTAGCCTTCATTTCACCAATGACAATTCAAACTGAGTTTAAGAAAACTCAGTCGTACTTAAACTAGTTAAAATGCTACTCTTTATCTTGATAAAAGACGAATTGATTTCAGTAATACATTTTGAGCCCCTTCATGTAAACTGAGTTTACGTGTCATAAACAATAAATAGAAAGTATGAAATAGCTGTTACAACTGTCATCGATAAGTATGATCAAAATCAATATTCTCATATTTTATAATATCCTCCTCTTTAAGGATCTTATTTCAAAATTCCTTAAATATTAATAGTTTTTGACTGATTAAAAAAGTTAATGGTTTATTTTTTGACTTTAATTTGTTAATTATTACTGCCTTATTTTATGTGTAATTCATAGTTTGTATACAATTTCGCAAAAGTCACTCCGAACATGTCTTTCATATTTTTAGGAGCTTTATCAGAGGGAACATGTTTTTTTATTTTACATATTATATTGTAATTGAAATGATCTGTAAAAGTCTTGATATAAAAGAGTGGCAATGAGTTTCTTGCTACTTCTTCTCATTAGCTCAACCCTTTACGAAGTAGCGGTAGATTCAATAAGAAAAATATTTTATTTTTTTTGACATTCATAAGTGTCATTTTCGTGACCTACTTGAGTAAACTGATTTTGATTTGATTTGATTTGATTTGAACTTGTTTTCTACTTATGTCACTGAATAATCATTTAAAAGATGAGACAGTTGTATTCAGAGAATTAATTAGAATAAATAAGCTCATTTAGTCTTTTTTGTATGCTTCCATATAAGTGTGTCATAACCGTTTGTTATTGTAGTTGTGTTGGTGGTCTATAAGACATTTCAGAGGCGTCATGTCTAATGTGGATATGGGACCAAACACAGAGTTACAACGTTAACAAAGTTAGCAAATTCTGTTTCTTTGTTTAAAGATCGATCGATATTAATTACCAAGTTATGCTTTGAGTCTTAGTTAGTTATGCGTTAAGAAAATTTATTGAATAAGGCGTTACTTTGCGGAAATCCATAATTATACAAATTATTTAAGTTTTCTTTAGTGTTAGTGTTAGTGTTCTCGTGCCAGATTTTGGCGAGACAACACGTCCTGAGGATGCCTCGTGTAGAGGCGAAACACGTGTCGAATTGTTTTAAAGACGAATATTGGCGGAATTAACACTAAAGAAAACTTAAATAATTTGTATAGTTATGCGTTGCCGAATAGCCATGTAAATAGGGGACTTAACGTTTTAAATGTAATTACAGATGTACATCGAATAACTTTAGTTAACAAATTGCTTAGTAATAATACAATAACAACGACCTTCGCAACTTCAACACCATTATTTATTACTTTATTATGTTATCAGTATTATTTTTTATTATCTAACATTCGAAGCAATTGTGACTGTGTTATCGCGACGGCCGTCTTCTTTAAGGGAGCTACTGTAAATCAAGTGTTGGGATTTTACCCAACTAATAATCACGAGTAGCAAATCTTTTCGGGACAAAGCACTGCACCCTTATTATGTTGATCTAGACTAAACTTTACCTTAGTTTTTTTCAGTTCTTGATACATATTAGATTTAATTAGACTAGGCATGTAATATCTAGATAAATTTTTCAAATTTTGTTCATATTACTTGTTATTAAAATTTAATTTTGTAAATGTTTCTCTGTATCTGTAGTGCTTGGTTCAAATAAAGATATATATTACTTTACCTTAAACGTTTATACAGTCATACTACCTCAAACATTCAAAGATATTTATTTTACCCGTACGACACAAGGTGCCACTTGGGTATGTCTATAAAAAAGGCGGAACTTCTATTATATAGCGTTTACCTATTGCAGTCCATAGTAAAACTTAATGTCTACTGGGAAAAGAACTGCAAATAAAAACCCAGCACAACATTAATACAATTTTATTTTACAGGCTGATATGCATTACTATTTTTTTGGTACTCCACGGTTGCTTGTCATTTTTGTTTGATGGTCAAAGGACGATGGCGAGAATGCATGTATTTGGGGACCCACTGAAAGAAGTGGCGTACATCATGGAAAATTATTAATAATTGTAGAACATAACAAAACTAAGAAAAAAGCAAATCGTAAGTAAGTCTAAAAAAGCGGGAGAAAAAAGATATATCTAAAAGTAGGATATAACCTAAAATTATTAATCAATATCTATTTTTCAATCAATAATTTGTATCTTATGTCTATGCCTAATTACTGTCTGCTAAGATAATATCATATATATGTCGAAGGCTTAAGCTAATAATTGAAGATTCACAATTCATTCTTATCGAACAATTCATTCGTATCGACTCTTTTACTATTTACCTACTGATTTTAGTATCAAAATACAATAATAATCTTATTTAACCTTATTTTGAATTACTACAGAATTGAATAGGTATAGATAATTTGACGGTATCGAACGGTATCCATATAAAAATGACTGTCATGTCAATAAAATGTAGATCTGAATTGCGCAAAACGTTCCGTTAGTGCAAGATGACTTATTTGTTAATAAATTATAATAATTTATTTCTTTTCACTCCCATATCTTAGCTCCTCAATAATTTTTGTGTAAACATCGTATAAACTTAAGTTTATATTTAATATAAACTTGTAATTGTACGATGCTTCCTTAATTTTTAAATTATGTGGGTCCATTCTCACCATTCTCCTTTGTTCAAAGTGAGTTGTTGAATAGCTACAGGTATCGCGTTGTAAAAGCGTATACCTCACCGCACAAACGAGTCAGTAACTTTACATAGCCTGCTCACAGCAGGCGCCACTTTATTCTTGTTCCTTGTATTCTCATTATGAAAAAAAATATATTAAAGTGTGAGACGTTTTTCTTTACATAGAGCACATTTTAATAGATGTATTGTGAGGCCAGAGTTAAAAGAACTTTACTAGTCATAGCTAATACTTTGATACAGAAATGATATATTGTACATCATATTAAAAAATACATAAACATACATCTATGACTCGGAAACAAACATGAAAATTCATCACATATTTGTTTTCACCTGCTGGGTTTCGAAACCGGGACTCATAGCTAAAGGTCATGGTAACTTACCACTAATATAGGTTATAAGGTCATCAGGTGCTTAATAATGTTTCTTTAAAGATCGCTTGTTATTAATTAGCTATTAACGCGTCTCCGAATTTTAAATTTACGAATAGCCTTGCTTTAATGTGCCACTTAACATTTTAATATTATTGTATTTACATTCTTATGTCATCATCTTGAGTCTCAGGGTAAAAGACGCAATGTTTGTATGGTTTATTTGTTAGTTTATTGCAGGTCCCTCTTAATATCGAATAGGTTGTTTTTTTATGAAAATAAGGGACGAGACGAGCAAAGTATTCAGCTAATGGTAATTGATACATCCTGCCCATTACAATGCAGTGCTGCTCAGGATTATTGGGAAACCCAAAAATTCTGAGCTGCACTACATTTGCGCTCGTCACCTTGAGACATAAGATGTTAAGACTCATTTGCCCAGTAATTTAGTAAAATTTTGTAAAATTACTGGGCAAATGAATACTGAAGGGCACCGTAGCTTACTAGCTAGATCGAAACACAGTAATGTTTACACATTACTGCTTCATGGCAGAAATAGGCGCCGTTGTGGTACCCATCATCAGGACAAGGCCATGAATCTAGCCGGTATTCTGTGCAAATGTGCCTCCCACTCGTAAATCGTCTGCTCATTTCGACATTGCACAAACGGTGTGTCATTACTCCTACATGACGAAAGTCAAAACTTGATAAAAGCAAGGTTAATAAAACGAGATTAAGCGATTTCTCTAGCCAAGTTTATCCACGTTAAGAAGCCGAGCTTATTCAGAGTGCCGAAATGAGACGTATTTACCTCAAAACAGGCAGTCGGAGGAACTGACGACTTCAACTGACTTTTAAATTAAATATAGTACCTACTGGACACCACAACTAAAGAAATCATAATTTTATAAATAAACTAGCTGACCCAGCAAACGTTGTATTGCTAATTGAGGTAATAAAAAAATTCAATAATTAAAATTTTTGGGTTATACAAAATAGATGACGACCGATTCTCAGACCTACCAAATATATCGTACATTAAATTTATCATACTAAGTTGTATCTTTTCTTGAATGCTGAATCATAATAAAAATAAGAAAACGTATTTAGGGGTAGGTCACCCTTATCATTTAGGGGTATGAAAAATAGATGTTGGGCGATTCTGAGACCTATCCGATTTGCACACAAAATTCCATATAAATTGCTTTAGCAATTTTGGAGGAGTTTGGTAACAAACACCGCCACACGAGAATTTTATATATTAGAACATTTTAAACTTTCATTGATATCTAAGGAAAGCGCTTCGTGCTCATAGGCACAAACATAACTGTGTTTCGGTCTGAAGGGCACCGTAGCTAGTGAAATTACTGGGCAAATGAGAGTTAACATCTTATGTGTGGTGACTAGCTCAATTGAAGTGCCACTGTGGCAAAGCGGCACTGCATTGTAATGGGTAGGGCGTATCAATTACCATCAGCTGAACGTCCTGCTCGTCTCGTCCCTTATTTTCATAAAAAAACACAGATACTATTAACACGTTAGCATGTTTATGAATATGGGCAGCAATGGTCACATTTAGAGGGTTTACTTTAACTGCACAAGCATTGAAAGTTGACGGGTCAATGTAATTCAGAACCAACAAAATCAGGAGTATGGAGTTTTTACTTCAGAAACACATATTAGTTTATTAATTGCGATAAATTTTAATAGGGGAGGCTGCTTGATACAGTTTTCCGGCTAGGTAGGTACCTCAGTGGCACCCTTTCCATTTTTCAAGCAGTAGTGTTCAAGCATTATTTGTATTTTGGTGTTAAATACCTGTTGCTAGAGAAATTACTGGGATAATGAGACTTAGCATCTTGTGTCTCTCGGTGTTGTTCAGATTCTCGATTTTATAAGCATCCTAAGCGGAGCAATTGTATCTTGCAGGCGATCCCTTAACACGTTCTTTGCCAAGACAAAATCTTGGACTTACATTTAAAATAGTCAACATTAAAAATACATTTATTTGTTTTTTTTTTCATGTGCTAATATTACTTTTATATATTTGATCTATAATTACATAAAACATAAGGTTGTATATTTATGTATGACGCTGATCAGTCATCAGGGACATACTTTTACTCAAATATGGCACACATGGCTGATAACGCGAATTCACGTGATTTGTGTTTTCAAGGCAATATGTCATTACTAGTCGAAACTGTTCCTTTATTGAATTAAGTCTTAAAGTTTTTTGCATTTGCTATTTAAGTGCAATGAAAAAATTCTTATAGGTAGTATTTGGTACGAAATACATCGACATATCTTCTGGGATTATTGGGCGTCGGCTCAAGTAGTTCATTTATCTTTAATATTTTAAAACTTTATTGTTAGGGGCAAAATAATGGTTTTTAATTGAACTAGAAACAGTATTCCAGTGTGTCGTAGATACTGCACTGGATGGCTACTGAGACGCATTGGAACTTGCCGTATCTGGGGTCAAATCAAATCAAATCAAAAATGTTTTATTTCACAGGCAAATCACACTATCTAGTTTTTTTCACATAGCTCATTTGGAAGGCAGATTTCCTCAGAGAAGAACGAGCAAGAAACTCAAAGGTTGCTCTTTTCAAAACCGAATAGGTATTACAAGTTCTTATTTTCAATGGAATTTACAAATCCTTTCAATTACAATATATGCAAAGTAAATAAATAAGGCAATATTCGAGCCTTTTATTGGCAATTATATAAATAAAATATAAGATGTTTAGTTAAAAAAATATGAAACAGACCTCCCGGTAACAGGATCATCAAGCCACCACAAGTAGCGCCCGTTCACGAGCATGGACCAGCTATCGTCTCCCTCGACCATATTTTAGGGAAGAAAACGACCCGCCCCACGTCACTGCCAAAAGCAGTGGCAGTAACGAGCATGACGTCACGAGAACTCTACCTAATAACAAAGAAGAATGTTCATCTACATATTATGCAATACTCACTGAATGCCTTTGCTTAAAATTTGGCATTTAGTTCAAATTTACATAAATAACTCATAATTACTTATTATTAATATCATTTTTTATTTAAGGTCATCGGGGGCACATTCGGTGTCGACTTGGTTGAGTTGTGGGTCGGTTGGGGCTGTTTGGGCGAGTCCCTCCTCCTTTACTCATCAGATGACTGGATAGTACTAATATTTTTCTCAGTTTTCGTTTGTTACTCATAATAAAAAAATACAAATCTTGTCGAAACATAAGGAAAAATAACAAATATCTAAACAAAAACTTGGACTGACCCGTGACTGCATGGAGCAAACTAGCGAGCGCGAACACAACAAAAATAAGATGGGTAACCGCAGGCCACGCCCACTTTTCATAAGTTCATTTCTTCCTCTAGTGGCCATAACAAAACTTAGATATTTTTACATCTATATAGACATATGACAGCTGTAAAAACATGGACAAAATTGAGTTTAGAGCTAACCTCTATTTTGTGCAATTCACGCACACTAACACAAAGTGTCATACAAATCGCGTGTGTAAACGTAGCGTGTCACGCACACTAAAGCATTAACGCAGTCTGTTTTAACCGGTTGTCTAATAGCAAGAGACTATCTAGACGTATAAATTATCTAAGGAACAAATATTAAAAACCAATGCTATACGGCCGAGGTTGTAGAGCTCGTACAAGATTGTAAGGATCAATTACGCTGTGGCCGGCATCGCGACGTCGCGTGATGTGGCAACCAACGTGTTAATAAGTACGTGATGAAAGTTTTGCTCGTCTCGCCATCTCAAAAGAAACATTTTTAAACTGTACACTACAAGTAAACAGCGCATTTACCCATTTTAGTGATAATATTTCACTTTGAGGTCTCGCCTGATACATCATATTTGGCGTTGTCCAATTGCTTACAGAGCCTTTTAGGCTGAGGAAGTGGCTCCTTGTGCAGGCAGATATCAATATTCTGCTTGACTATATGACTGTTTGTAAGTTTACTTCGTATTAATAATACTATACCAACCGCGAAATTAAACAGTTGTTCGACGTATTAATCCTGATCCACATTCACATGTTTCCTCTTTTCTTCTTTATGAAATACAATTCAATAGCCGGTTTGTAACAAAATCATAACTCTTTACTCGGCGTTAAACGTCGCCCAATTTGTTTAAAATGTTGTGACGCTTCTACAAATGATTACCTGTATCGAAATGTTATTTCCTGAAAATACAAAGTTAAATAAAGTGAACATGAAAATAGAAGTTTTAAAAGGAACACATTATCGAAAGAATCACTTTAATTTGGTTTCTTAATAAATCGGAATTCACTACTACATATACATTTTAATTAAACAGCATTGAATATACAATAGTAAAAAATGCAAGCAATTCAAATTTCACATTTAGTGCGAAAGAAGCTTATAAAAATGTAGAACTTTGTTTTATTAAAATAAAACTTGTTTTCTTTCTTAAATGAATTTTGTGCATGAACTTGCATTTTAATAAAGGTTGCAACTCATTTTATTACAATGCCCGGCTTGCAGTTGGACGGGCGAGCTTTTTATAGCTTTGTTGTTTCAGCATCAGGATATTAAAATGGAGATTTCTTACTTAAACTTTTCAAGACGGACAATGTTGATGAGACAAGAACGACAACTTTTGTAGTTGTATTAAAAAGATGCATTAGTAATCTTCTGTTAAGGCTTCTCAAAATGGTATCTCACCAAAATGCCATGCGAGTTCATTACTCTTTTGCTGTCTAATTGCAATAATGTGTTAAAAAAAAACAAAGCCACCTCCTCCTATTCTACAGGTTGTCCCAAAATTATGGGACATGAAGGGAAAGTACCTTAAATATCATAGATGAAAGAAGACTTTATGTTATTTTTAAAAGCTAGTAATTCTGCATTCAAAGGGTTTCTAAAAGTTACTTACCTCGTCTGAGACTCGAACCGAATTAAAAGTAAAAAAAAAACACCCTTACTCATATGATGCCAATTAGAAACTAAGCCAGAATTACTAACTTTTAAAAATAACATAAAGTCTTCTTTCAGTAAAATCCTTATCTACGATATTTAAGGTACTTTCCTTTTATTTATAACTTTGGGACATCCTGCATATGAAAAATCCTATTTATCCCAAAAAACGGCTGATGGGATATAAATTTATATAGAATAGTGGCAAGAAACAGGAAAGTCGATAATTATGGACCCTGACTCCAAAAATAACAATAATCGTAAGTGGAATTAGATTAATTAGGTTTTATAAAAATACACAATTATTTTTATACTTTTTGGTGCATATTATATCTATTGTTTTGGAATAGTTTTATGAAGTCTATTGTTTTTTTGATAATATTCTTTTTAGTGAATCTGAAGTACGCTAATTAATTTGTTTGAATATGTATAGATCTACAAAATTTTGCAATGGAGCAATGAACGTAAGCACATTGCAATTTGATTAAAGAATTTCGCCACATATCGCACCGTTACTGTAATTCATATGTAATTAATTCATCATCATCATTCACCGTTCAGTAAACATATCACATATTACTTAATATGTTGCATGCATAAGTTATAAAAGTATTAGCGATAAAATATATAATTTTACTCTTAAATTGCATTGCGCCAAATGTAGTATTTATAAGCTTGATGTTACTTTGTTAATCTATTTAAATTAGTAGCTGTAATATTTTGTGGTTTGCTTGTTTACACAGATACCGTATCAGCTTCACTGTTTTCATATTTAATATACAATAGGATCCCAGGGAAATCAAATGATTACAAGGATGTTTGGCTTAATAACGTTGAGTTAGCTAAAATATTAGTGTTGGTGCTTACTGAGTGTTAATATATCAATTTTAATTTATTTCTTTATTGTATAATTAACACATTTTACCTCCTTGTCAGTTGGAAGTTAAATAATTCTTAAGTATTTTGTCACTGCCATCACATAAATACTCTCTGATTTTTTCATTGTTTATTCTCTATAGAGTATATTTATTAATAAAATTTGTAATATTACACAAATAAAATTTGAAAACAAAAACATGGTTTAGATTTGAATGAGCGACATCTCAAGTCATTTTCTTAATATGCACATATTGGAGTTGAGCAGATTATCGACTGTAATAGATCCAGTAGGTGGGAGAGCCTCGCACGGAACGGGAGAGGTCTAGGTTCGAGTGCCGCCTCGCTCATATAATTATGTTTTCAAATTTTATTTGGGTATTAATCCCAGATGTGAGGGTTATCACTTTAAACACATAACAATTTGTTTAGATTTGTAATATTGCAGTAACAAACGTTCAATAAATGATTATGAATGTAACATTTGGAGAGCTGTTTGATTTTTTTTTATGACATAGGAGGACAAACGAGCGTACGGGTCACCTGGTGTTAAGTTATCACCGCCGTCCACATTCTCTTGCAACACCAGAGGAATCACAAGAGCGTTGCCGGCCTTTAAGGAAGGTGTACGCGCTTTTTTTGAAGGTACCCATGTCGTATTGTCCCGGAAACACCGCACAAGGAAGCTCATTCCATAGCTTTGTAGTACGAGGGAGAAAGCTCCTTGAAAACCGCACTGTGGAGGACCGTCACACATCCAGATGGTGGGGATGAAATCCTAACTTGTGGCGAGTCGTGCGAAGGTGGAATTCGGCGGCAGGAATCAGGTTAAACAGCTCTTCGGAACACTCCCCGTGATAAATGCGATAGAAGACACACAATGAAGCGACGTCTCTACGCAACGCCAAGAGATCCAGCCGTTCACAGAGCACTGAGTCCCCGACAATTCGTCTACGATGCATGCGGTCAAATGGATCGAGCAGATACTGGGGTGCGCCAGACCAGAGATGACAGCAATACTCCATGGGTGGCCGGACCTGCGCTTTGTAGACCGCTAGAATGTGGGCCGGCTTGAAGTATTGCCGTGCTCTATTGATGACGCCCAGCTTCTTTGAAGCCAATTTGGCTTTTCCCTCCAGATGGCTATGGAATTGGCAATCGCTCGAGATTTCGAGACCCAGTATTCCGATACTAAGCGCGGCTTTAAGAGAAGTGTTCTCGAAGAGCGGTGATACGACAAATGGGGTTTTTTTAGTGGTAAACGCGCAAACTTGAGTCTTCTGGGAGTTAAATTGGGCAAGGTTCAATTTACCCCATTCCGCGACCTTCTCGAGAGAGGACTCGATAGAAGACACAAGTTTCTCCCGGCACTGGTCGACGATTTCCCGAGAGAGACCTGCATGGCCCGTGTATACGGCATCACCAGAGCTGTTGTCCGCATATCAATGATATGTTGGACACCTCCAACATATCATTGATATGCAGAAGAAACAGCGTAGGAGATAGCACACAGCCTTGGGGCACTCCAGCATTCACGGGCTTTGGGTTCGAGCAATATCCGTCGACAATGACCTGTATGCTACGCCCAGTGAGGAAGCTGGAGGTCCACTTGCACAAGCTCTCGGGAAGCCCAAATGATGGAAGTTTTGAGAGGAGCGCCTTGTGCCATACACGATCAAAGGCCTTCGCTATATCCAGGCTAACTGCCAGGCCTTCCCCTTGCTTTTTATAGCCGCCGCCCATCTTTATGCGCCATGTGTTAGGTATACCAGAAGATCACCTGCCGACCGCCCATGGCGAAAGCCGTACTGTCGGTCGTTGATCAACTGGTGACCCTCTAGGTATACTAAAAGCTGGCGGCTAATTATGCTCTCCATGATTTTAGAGAGCAGGGAGGTGATAGCGATAGGCCTGTAGATCGCCGGATCCGAACTGTCTCCTTTTTTTTGGATCGGATGGACAAGGGCTGACTTCCATGAGTCAGGGACAACGCCTTTGGAATAAGAGTGCCGGAATAAACGCGTTAGCACCGGCGTCAACTCAGCGGCACACGTTCTAAGCATGATTGGAGAAATGCCATCCGGCCCGCTCGACTTCCTGACATCCAAAGAAAACAGAGCTCGAGTTATGTATCGGGCGTCGGGAATTAAGTTTTTAAAAAGCACTTTATTTAACAATATTTAATGTTACTCACAGAAAAATTGGAACAAGACTGAATAAACAATATTATAATTAAGCTAAAGAAATGTAAAAGACAATGGGTGCTCGATCAGCACTACGTCGAGGTACGGGGTGGCAACGTATGCAGGTTTAGCCGTGTTGGGCCTGCGTAACTCCTCCCTCCTTAAGCTGGAAGCTGACCCGGCAGCTTCCCACAGTGTCCTCACTGTGTTGTACAGCGGTGTCCTTGACTGCATGCGACTTCCTCCAGCTAATGATCCTTGTGACTCCAACAGCAATCAGCAAGCCATATAGGATAAGGGTAGTCCAACTTGGTGTTGCCATAATGGTGGTCCAGTGTGGTTCCTCCGTGACAGATATGTCTTGGGCTGTCTCCAGAAGGTGCTGCAGGTTGTCCAGTTCTATATTTTCCAATTTTATATGATACTGTACTGGTACACTCTTTTCAATATTTCTAGGTAGTGGAACAATTTCATTAAATGTAATCTCTTTGCGGTTTGAGTTTAATGTTTTATTCAGTATCTCAACTTGGCATTCCTCTGTAAGGGTAAGTAGGAATGTACCTGAAGCCTTTTTGTATGTAGATTTTGCTAAACACTTGATGTGGATGACTGTTTCTTCTCTCAGGACAATTATCCAAGTATTGTCCTTGATCCTCTGCACTATACTTTTATTAATTTGCATTTTCGCGTATGTACAGTTTGACGTGCGGTGTTGAATTCGCGATATAATACAATCTTCTGATGCCCTCGTGGATGCTGTGTTGGACATCTCGCAGAGCTGCGTGTTTCCGTTGATTGTTCTGCATTTGCCTTCCATTAGGTATTCGTACTCATCGCTACCAAGTGCTAGGTATTTGGATTTTGGAATAATAGTTAGGTTTGACGAGTTAGGAATGGAGTACATGTGGATGAGGTCATATATATTAGAATCAATGGAAGGGATTTCTAAGATAAAAGTCAAAGAATGTTCCGTACTATATGATTTTACTTTTATAGATTTTTCCAACTCATGAATCTTATTTAAACTTATATCTGCTACTGGCAAAAACTTATGTTTTTTATGAATTAATGAAATTTCATTTAAAAGGTTGTATGGACTTATAATACTGGGGTGCATTACTCCTAATTGCGCAAACGCCATTGCGTCTTCTAAAATTTCTAGTCTATCTAAAATAATTTGTAAGCTAAAATCTATTTCTACGTATATCTCTAAGAAATGTTAATGGTTGGCAATCTTATCGCTAATCCGTGATTGATTTTGGATGGTTAGAAGCAATTTATTTTGATTTAAATTTATTTTCTCAATTTGATGGCTAAATTCTTTAATGGTATTTTCGGCAAGTATCAGGGATTTGCCCTGGGTGCTCGCGATATTATTTACTTTATTATGAATATTAGAAATTTCTGCTTCGAATTTAAGTGCATCATCGTTATCCAAATTTCCTGTAATTGATTTTACTATAGAGCCTAAACCATTTACAAGGCCTCTCTTCCTTCTATTTGTGTGCGGAATAATAAAACTAATTTTCTTACTTATAAGAGATAAACTATGTACTATTTGATCTTTATACGATCTATGTCTGTCTCCAATTGATGTATCTTTTTCGGCAGCTTTAACACTCTCGAATAAAGATAAAAGTTTAATTGATGTTAAATGTAGGTACGTGACATTATAGACACATGCAAGATTAAAATAATCGACTTGTCGTAGTACTTGACCCTGTTTAAGCAAAAGGATTCCATTCTCATCATTTATAGGGACAAGCGTTACGTCGGCGGTTGTTGTGAGCACGATTGCTCCTGAGATGAGGATCCTGAAACAAGATGAGGTCTTCGTAGAAGCTTGAAGTGTACTCTGATTGATTTTGAGTTAGGGTGGCTACCTATAATTTCCGCTACGTTATTACGGTGAAGATGAATAATTTTATACGGACCTTTAAATACGGGCTTAGTTTTATCATTTCTTGCTGTCTTAGCTACTTGCTTATATACTATTTCACCTACCTTGAGCGCAATTTCTTCGGCGTTTTGGTTGCGCTTGGCGATGACAGCCTCCTTGTTCTTTGACATGTGAGCTGCTATGCATTCTTGTACGGCCTCGGTGTTCATCTTGTGTTTTATTACATAATCCTGATAAAACTCTTTGGGGTAATAAATTTCTAAAGGGTTTCGTGATGCTGTGTGTCCGAATAGAATTTCATGTGAAGTGTAATTTGTAGCTGAGTGTATAGTGTTATTATACGCAATGAGTGCGTATTTCATTATTGTCTCAGTTGTATCATCCTTATTTGTCATCTTTTGAATTCTAATTATTTCTGAAAGAGTTGAGTGTAACCGTTCTATTGGTGAATTAGAATTAGGGTTATACGGTGTTGTGAAGTGTATATGAATATTGTGTAATGCACAAATTTCTTTGATTACATCATTATCAAATTTTGTGTCTGAGTCTGTTGTGATTTGGTGTGGAAGTCCCAATGTCGATATGACTTGTAACAGTGCGTCTGCTACGTGAACACTGCTACATGCACTGATGGGAATAGCTTGAGCAAATTTAGAAAAATTATCGATTATAGTTAGAAATGTAACTCCTCCTGTCGAGTACAGATCCATGTAAAGGTGTTCCATTGGTTTTCTGAGTGTATCAGTTAATGCTAAAGCTGGTTTAAATGGATTTCGTTCATATTTCGCTTTAAGACATATGTCACATTGATTAATATATCTTTGAATCGTAAGTAACATGTTAGGCCAATGGTAATTTCGGTGTAACTGCTTATGTGTCTCTTGAATACCTCGATGGGCTGTTTTTCCTTCGTGGTATTTCTTTATTAATTCTTGTTGTTCATTTTTATTTTCAACTAAAGTTACGCGAGTTGTGCATCTAATTAATTTAGGGCCTCTATCGTTAAAGATTGTAGTATATACTCTAGAAAAGGCCAAGTATAGCTCTTCATTATAGAAATAGCAATGGAATATTCTACCTGCTATAGTGTGTTCTTTTAAGAAACGTATAATTTCCTGTTCCGTATTATTAATTGGAATAAAAACATCTTTGATGACTGTTTTAGAGTTTGTAGAGCGATTATCGACTCTATATTCGAAACCAGGGGTTGATCGTATGTGAAATTGCTTCAATTGTCTGTCTATTGCGTCTGTCAGTATTGGTATGCCTGCATTTTCATTATCAGGTTGGGTATGATTTGTACTTATTAACTGGTTCTCACTAATTGTGACTGCACTCATGCTGTCTGATTCAGCCTGAGAGAGTACAGGTACTGGTAAGTTAATGTTACTTGTGGATGGTTCAGGTTCTTCCACATTATTTTGGGCTGATTGCTCCATCTCGTTTTCTCTACGTGCATTTTCAAAAATTCTATCTATTATATTATCGTCGTAATTATCGTCAAAATTTACAGCTAAGGAATCTATGCTATTATGGAAAATTTTAACCCTAGATAATGCATCTGCATTAGTGTTTTGACGTCCATTCTTGTATATTACGTTATAATCATACTCAGCAAGCTTTAGACGCCAGCGAGTTAACTTAGAATTAGGGTCTTTTAATGACATAAGCCAAGTGAGTGGTCTGTGGTCTGTGTAAATGGTAAATTTGTTACCATATAGATAAGGTCTAAAATATTTTGTTGCCCATATAATGGCTAACAATTCTTTTTCAATAGTCGAATAACGCGATTCTGTGTCGGAAAGCGTACGTGATGCGTAGGCTACCGGCTTATCTGATCCCACTTTTCCTTGGGATAAAACCGCGCCAAGAGCTACGTCTGATGCATCTGTTGTCAATATAAAAGGTTCATCAAAGTTTGGATATTGTAAGATTGGGGCATTTGTTAAGATTTGTTTACATTTATTAAAAGAATCAATAAATTCAGCGTTGTGTGTAACTTTACTTTGTTTCTTTAGACAAAGTGTCATTGGTTTCGTAAGTTTAGCAAAATCTTTTATGAACTTCCTGTAGTATCCTACAAGTCCAAGAAAAGCTTTTATTTCTTTTTGACTTTGGGGCAATGGGAAGTTTAATACGGCTTTTATTTTGTCTTTATTTGGTTTAAGACCTTCGTCCGTTAGTTCGTGCCCTAAAAAGTTCACTTGTTTTTGTAAAAATTCAGATTTTTCAAGTTGTATTTTTAAATTATGAGTTTTAAATCTATCAAATACCTGTCTAAGTTTGTCAATGTGTTCCTGAAGGGATGTAGAAGCTATAATTACGTCATCAAGGTACGTATAAACGTTGCTAAGGCCTCTAAGTATATGGTCCATTAGCCTCTGAAACGTACTTGGTGCGTTTTTTAAGCCAAAGGGCATTCTTAAAAATTCATAATGCCCTCTCTCTGTAGAGAATGCTGTCTTTTCTATATCATTAGGGTGCATTTCCACTTGATGGTACCCACTAGCTAAATCTAATGTTGTAAAGTATTGGGCTCTTCCTAACCTATCAAGTATGTCATGTATATTAGGCAAGGGATACTTATCTTCTACTATTCTATCATTAAGACGTCTATAATCTATAACAAGACGCCACTTAACTTTACCGGACGCATCTGGTTTCTTCGGTACTATATGAGTTGGACACGACCAAGGTGATATGCTCTCTCTTATGATACCTTGTCGTAATAAGTTATCAATTTGTTTCTTTGTTTCGTCCCGTTGTTTAGGGGCTTGTCTGTAGTTACGAACAAAGATAGGGTTGTTATTTGTCAATCTTAGTTCGTGTTTCACAGCATGAGTGAAAGTTAAGGGTATGTGTTCTGAATAGAAAATTTCACGATATTGATAACATATTTTTGTTATTTCCCTTTTTTCTTCCTCATTCATGTGATTTGTACGTATTTGATTTAAATTTTCTTTTAATATTTTGTCCACGTCTGCATTTACTTTTAACGAATTTATTTTACTTATTTCAAGATTTTCGGATAATTTTTCTAACTTAATATTGGTTACAACTGGGATAAATTTATTTTCGTTATTATAGTTTATAACCGTGGTTCTGAAGGAACCATTTTTTACCGTCACAAAGGCTGCGGGTGACTCTAAGTCTTCCGACCAATAAAGTTTTTCTTGTAAATATTGGCCGTCGATGTGATGTGTTTTCACATGAACCAATTTTTCACATTTAGGACCTATTTTAATTTTCCTAATTGGTTTATTTAGGTACATCGGGATATCTACCGCCGATGTGCGCAATATATTTTTATTTAAATCTATTGTACTTTTTAGTGACCTCAATAAGTCACAACCTATAAGACCTCTATATTTTAGATCGAAATCAAATATAAGAAATTTATGACTAAGATTAATATTAAAAATTGGTGGTAAGGGTAGGTTTATTACATAATTATGACGAGAAACGCTATGAGCCGTTGATATTTCAAAAGGTTCATATTCCACATAAGGTTCATAATACGTATTAAAAATAGCATCTGAAGCAATCACACTTCGGCTTGCTCCAGTGTCAATAAGAAACTTACCTCCTAATTCGGGTATTTCTATGTAAGGGAGGTGATCCCTGACCAACAAGTTTATTTTCACTAGGTCTGGTCTGGCATCTCCTGGGTTTGAGGAAAATCCTGCTGGTACTCCTCTTCAGGTTCCTGTACTACATGATATGGGTACTCACCTTCATTGTAGTTGCTATGGCATTCATTGCCATATAATACTGGTTGACCTTGAGTATAGAAAACGTTCTGAGCAGCATACTGGGGCGTATCCGGTTTATTCACGGACCGCATAGTAACATCGGAACTTATTTTAGGTGTTACCTGTCTTTGCGGTACATTAAATTGCCTAAAATTCGCGCTGTTACTATTCCTAAAATTACCTGAGTTTCTCTTGAAATTAGGTGTAGGGGGTATAGACATATTTTGACGATTTACGATATTTGAAGGCTGGTGGTGCTGAGGTTGCGTCCCTATAAAATTCCTTGATGGAATATTCCGTTGTTGCGAAACTCTAAGGGCATCCTTTTGCTTAAAATGGGAAGTAGGTGACCCGTTATAAAAAGGTTTACTGTGTACGAGCCTAGCCTCTTCCTGCCTTGCTGCCATAATTGCTGACTCTAATGTTAACGGTTTACTTATTCTAACTCCTAACGAAACATTGATATCTAATTGATTAGTATATTGCTCTATAACCATTTCCTCATAGTACGAACGGTCTCCGTGTTTACCGACCGAGTAAAGAGTATCTAACAACTCACGGAGTCGTTTGCCAAATGTCTCCGCATCTTCGTATTTATTCCTACGGGTCCGCGTGAGCTCCTGCATCACCTGGATTTCGTTGCGTGGTTCTCCTAAACGTCTAATTAGAGCGTTTTTAATGGAGTCCCACGTTATTAACGACACTTCGTAGGCTATCGCATCAATAGCGACACTTCCTAACTTACTTTTCAATAAACATATAAATGCTGGGTGAACCCGGGAGGGTTCACTTAAAAGTTGTATAATATTTTCTACTTCTCTAATATAAAAGTTTAATAACTTTGGGTTCCCATCATACCGTGGTAGTAAATCGGCAAGGAATTTAAAATCCTTATCACATTCATTGAAAGACATTGCGTTTCGGATTACACTATTGTTCTAATACTCGGTAATTATCACCTAGATACACCTTTCTTGTCACTAAGTAAGTGTAACCCGTTATTTAGCGATATTAGCTTTACGCAACGTTCTTTAACTTTTATAATACAATATATATAATACTAGGACAGTAGATATAGCAGGATACTTGAATAGCGAGAGTACTCACCAAATCAGCATCTGCATCTGCTGTCGAGTCTTGCCCAGCGCGTGAATTCCCAATGTTCCGGGTTTTCGTGCGCGTTGATGATGATGTCCCAACGACCGACGAGGTTCTTTAATTCTTGCGGTTTAGCGGCTCGAAAACCACAGCTACTTTACACTCGGAAGATTTTATACCGACGAAAAGAAGCTACCGCGAGACTACTCGACTGCGCCAGTTATGTATCGGGAATTAAGTTTTTAAAAAGCACTTTATTTAACAATATTTAATGTTACTCACAGAAAAATTGGAACAAGACTGAATAAACAATATTATAATTAAGCTAAAGAAATGTAAAAGACAATGGGTGCTCGATCAGCACTACG
Organism: Leptidea sinapis; assembly: GCF_905404315.1. Lineage (NCBI taxonomy): Eukaryota > Metazoa > Arthropoda > Insecta > Lepidoptera > Pieridae > Leptidea > Leptidea sinapis. The sequence goes on along the minus strand of NC_066286.1, from coordinate 11,949,930 downwards.
TCGAGGTACGGGGTGGCAACGTATGCAGGTTTAGCCGTGTTGGGCCTGCGTAACTCTCGCCTAACAGTTTTCTGTCTGAACTGTACTTCAGGCATAGAGCTCTGACACCGCGGGATGGTCGGCGGTGTTTTTCCGTTGTCGTCAAGTGTCGAGTTGGAGGCGGAAATAGCGCACAGGAGCTCGGCTTTCTCTTTTGCCGTATGGGCCAGGGTGTCATTCCTCACGTGCAACGGCGGCATGGACGGCTGGTTGAAGTTACCAAGAGCAGCTTTCGACAACTACCAGAACTTGCGTGTTCCGGTCGGGTAACTGGAAAGCTGCTAGCCGATTTTGACGACGTGCTTAGACTTCACACGGGCGATTTGCCGCTTAAAAAATCTGGAGGCACGGTTATATTTACTCTTAAGAACTTTGCAGTTCAGATCCTTTGTGCCCAGCGCCGCAACCCAAGTTCAATACGCCTGTTTTTTGCAGCCAGATGATGCTTTAACTGACGCATGGAACCAGGGCTGTGATCTGCCACCGATCGGTACTACAGAGCTTGGTATAAAAATATCCATGCCCTGCAGTATCACATCGGCTACTGCAACGGCGCAGGCACTAGGATCATCCGAAGGGAAACAAACCTTGCCCCAAGGGTAGGATGCAAAAAAGGAACGCATCCTATCCCAATCTGCTGACTTGTAGTGCTAAACGCGGCGGGTCGCTGGTGGTCTGCGACGTTGGCGTCGGATAGGCACTACACTCCTGACCAGGCAATGGTTGGAAGTTCCGAGAGGGGCGTCGACAAAGACCTGGTAACTATCGGGATGTGTAGTCAGCAGAAGATCTAATAAGGACGGCATGCGTCTATCTACATGCGGCAGCCGCGTTGGCGACTCAACCAATTGGGACAGACCATACGCCAATGCAAAATTATGCACAGATCGCCCTGCGTAGTCTGTGGTACATGATCCAAGCCATTCGGCATTGTGCCCGTTGAAATCACCCAAGACTACGATTTTAGCGGAGGGGACCTGTGCAAGCGCGTCGTCAATTGCCGCTTGAACGCAGCCCATGAGATGATCGGTTTCTGCGTTACCACTATGGGACTTGTAGACACACGCATAGATACGGACGCGGTCCTCTAAATCTACGCGGAGCCAGAGAGTAGACAGGTCCCTACCCTCAAAATTGTCGAGACGGCGACAGCAGATATCCTCCCTAACGTACACACATACCCCGGCATGAGGCATGAAATTATGCTCAATTTTGTACCCGGGGTACGTTAAATATGACGTATCGCTAGGTCGAGATATCTGCGTCTCCGTAAGGAAACACAAGGCCGGCTGCGCCGTCTCAAGGTGGTGGTGGACGGCGTTTAAATTGGAGTGAATTCCCCTGATATTGCAAAAGTCCACGTTGAGCGTGGAGCGGGGTGCCGTGGTGTTTCTGCCTCGTTTGTCCTCGGTCATGCGCGGTTCTGTGCCCACCCCAGAATACGAAGGGCAGTCCGAGCGAGAGTGCTCGGGGAGGGATTCTCCGGCTCTGGTAGAGCCGGTACCCTCCTGGGGTAATATCTCTTTGTGGACCGGTCTCATATTTTGTTGGGGGGAGGGCGTGGGGGTAAGGGATGGCTTCCGGTCCTCGACACTAACCTATGCGAAACGTAGCGGCACTAGGCCGCTACTTCACGCCGGTATTCTGTGCGAGTGTGGTAATTAACCCGGACGAGTCTGGCCCGATTGTGCTGACGTCATAAGACGATTATTATTAAGATGATTATTCAGGCTTACCAATTTAAAAATGTAATATCCATACCTTGCACTTGTAACTAGAAATACGGTATAATTTCTTAGGAGATGCGATGATGTCTGCAAATTATCTCCAAATTAAAACCTATAACTACACATACCAAAAAAGAAGAGGAGACTGTCAGTAAATTTTGCCAAAAACCATCTGTTTACAGCAAATACACCACCTCCGAGGAAATAAATGGCGCTAAACTTCATAATGACAACTATGACAAATACTATCTTTGACTCACTTCATCTGCAGTCCCCCTGAAAACGAGATCTGGAAAGGTCTTGAAATGTCGGGTTAACTAAAATAAAAATTTAACTTTTACGCAAACATCTAATGTAAAACTATTACAATTACACGCGTTTTAATCCTTTAAAAGTGTTTTATTTAAATGTCTACGAAATAAATATAAATTAACATCAAGATAAATGAAATGAAATATTATACTAATATATTATTCAACGTGAATAACAAAGTCTTATTAACATCCTGAAGATATCCGGAGTACCAATCTTGAAAGGAGAAACAGAGTATTGCTTTAGACAATTTTTTAACGTGATTGTAAGTACCAGTGGGTGGCTCCTTTGCACAGAATGCAGTCTAGATTATGGGTACCACAACGGCGCCTATTTCTGCTGTGTAACAGTAATGTGTAAGCATTATTGTGTTTCTTTCTGAAGGGTGCCGTAGCTAGTGAATTTACTAGGTAAATGAGACTTAACATTCACTCTCAATGTGGCGAACGGAATTGTAGTGCCGCTCTGAATTTTGGGGGTTTTTCAAGAATCCTGAGCGACACTGCGTTGTAATGGGCCCTGCCCGTATCATGTTTTTTGTATGTCAATAGATTAACCTCCAAAATTCCAATGTTTTTACAATATCATGTCGATGACGCGAATTTCGTATTATTCACAACATAAGTGATTGTAAACTACAGTTAGATATTGAATCGACATCAGATCAGTGCACCTAACTGTTTCCAATAACTATTGTGCTCATGTAAAGTTTATTTTAATTAATTTATTATTATTTGGGAAACTTACAGCTAGCTTATAACCATAACTTATGAAATAATTACATTTAATGAAGGCTACTTTAAATTTTCCACACACATATGTAAAACTATTGTTTGATTTAATATTACGCTTTAAAACCATCTTAACTTATTTACTCTGGAAGAACTTGTTGAAGTAAAGTATGCATTTATTCATGACAACACAAAACATTATATATAAAAGTAAAATTAACAAATTAAAAATAGGATGTCATGAAAGACACCCACTCAGCATTTTTGGAATTGAAATAACGATCACCCCAATTCCATCACTGATATTCAGTAAGTACCTACTTATTTTATTATTACCTACTTATATTAGATAAGATTATTTTTAATTTGCTGCTAGATGTAGAAAATATATCAAGATCTATTTCATTTATCAGGTCGTTATTACTTCTACAGGATTGAGTAATGTAGCTATTGGCACCTCGCCATAGGAGTATGCAAAAGGCTAGGATTTCGTTAAAGGTAGCAAAGTGACATACAAGGTGCATTAGATAGTTCTTAGATGGGCTGAACTACCGATGTCACAGGCAGAAATCAGCGCTTACCACCAGGTCACAACCATTAGCTCGTTCTGTCACCCCTGTAAAAAGGGCAACAGGAAAACAAACTAACAATTTGGATATAGTGCAATGTGTTTTAACATTAAAGTCAAAAGTCAAAGTTTTTATTTGCATAAACATGTTAGATTGATGTTACATAAATATTATAAAGTACACGTTTGCCACATTTATGACGTGCAATAAAATACATTTCTAAATCATTAGTAACAATAATATCAATTTAACAAAAGATTAGTAGCAGTATTATTTAGTATATAGTAAAGTTTTTAGTTGAAAATATTCGTCTAATGAATATAAGCAGTTTTTACTAAGGTATATTTTCAATTTAGATGAGTTTTTTTTTTTTTTTTTTGAGAGGAGGAAATACTGTTACGTATTTACGCCCCGGAACGGGGCGTAATATGTCGGATTCGAGTGTCCGCGTAAGCGGACGCCCCATACCGACTAAAACCTCCTCCGTGCTGTTAGCAGCCCTGGCTTTCACAGCGAAGTAGGACGTGGGCCGTGGAGGCCGCAAAGACTACGCAACAACAGTTGCGGGCCGTCTCCTAAGGAGACTCGAACCTCAGACCGGCTGTGTGCTTGTGGGAGTAGATGAGAAATTCCTATTTACGATACCTCTCTTATTATTTTTGGGATGTGATTATAGATTTTTATGCACATATAAAAACAGTTGCTATGAAATAATGTAGTTCTACAGCAAGGTACTTGTAGTTTGGTTGGGTCCCTGGATGGGAAAAGAGAAGGGTTTTCCTGTTTACTGAATTCGCTAAAATTTTTTCGAACAAACATACAGCACTCAAATATGTATAATTCAACAATTGTTAATAAGTTACATTTTTTAAATACGGGTCTGCAGCTTTCAAGGGGTCCTTTTCCCGCTGCAGCCCTCAAACAATTTTTTTGCGCTATTAAGACTCTATTTATTACTGTTGAGTAACCCCATATTATGATAACATACCTCATTATAGATTCTACGTAAGCATGGTAAGCTGTTAAAGCCGCTTTACAAAAATCTTTTAAAAAACCACCTCAATCTAAAAAAAAATCAAGACTTCAAGATTAGATTATAACAGCGTATCTTAAAATAGATTCACTCAATCCTACAACATGTCGCAAAGTTTCAAACACAAGCAAATCGTACAACTTTGTCATCCTATAAGACCTCCATTATGAAGAATAAAGTAAGATGCTAGTAAAACAAAATCATTTACAAAGCGACATTGCTTTTATGATTATGATGAGCTTAAACGCTTCCATTAAAACTTTTATCTGAGAAAGATGTTGCACAGGGACGATATTATATTTCTCTAGACCTTCGTGATTTAAATATTATGTTTAGTTCAGTTAATAAATACTGACGACCGTGGTGAATATTTAAATGAATTAAATATGTGTTTAATTTAATACCTACTTTATTGTATTTTGAAACTCTCGTAAATATCATCATCATCTGTCCGTCAAACTATGTGCCCTGTCCACTGCCACTTCAGTTCCGCAATCGTTTGGACTATGTCGGTTACTTTGGTTCTCCTACGGATCTCCTCTTTTCTGATTAGATCTCGCAGGGAAACTCCGAGCATATCCCTCTCCATTCCCTCTGAGCGACCATGAGCTTTCTCATAAGGCCCATAGTTAGCGACCACGTCTGTGTACCGTAAGTCATCACTGGCAACACAAACTGGTTGAAAACCTTCGTCTTCAGACACTGCGGTATTTGGTACGAGAAGATTTTACGGAGCTTCCCGATCTCGTAAATATAAAAACTTCAAAAGTATAAAACATTTTATAAACGCTTTTAAAGGTGTGTATTTATGATTCCGTGATAATGGTGGTTATGAAGTCGAGGAAACATTGGACTAAATAAGTAAATTATGTCAAAATAAATCTTTTAAAAATATTATATTTGAATAAGTGAAAATCGCTGATTGCATAGCTTGTTATTCTACGTAGCTTTATTTTAGTAAAAAAGATAAAGAAAATAAAAACACTCCTCTTTTTGCAGCGTTTTCTGCTTGCATTTCCTTCGACAGTTTCCACCGACCCACTTTTATGTCGCTTACTACTCTTATATTATTTATTAAGCAGTCTGCAAGATATACTAATGGCACTCAACGTTTTAATAATTATTTTTCTCGTGCACTCGTAGAGCGGACAAATATAAATTGCATTCTTTGGAAACTCTCTAGTTTGTTGCACTTAACAACAAATGCACAGGATAAATGAACAAAGATCTGTGTAGAATTTTATAGATTGGAACATAGAGTTTGATTTTACTGGGACTAACTCTATCGTGGTACCTTTCTAATGCGAGTTATAAGCGTTAACAGGTATGAAATATAATTTACCAAATTAAGTAAGTATATCTTTATTGGGAACAAACACTACAAATACAGGTAAACATTTACATAATATAATAACAAATAATTTGAAAAACTTATCTAAATAATTACGAATATAATATACATGCCTATTCTAATTAAAACTAATATACATCAAGAACCAAAGAAAAAGGAAACTAAGTGAGGCTTATTTTATATCAACAAGTTTTGTCCCAAAAAGGTTTGCTACTAAGCATATTAGTAGGGTATAACCCAAAACTGATTTTCAGTAGCTACCTTCTAGAAGGCGGCCGTCCCGATTACAGCCACAAGTGCTTCGACTATTAAATATAATCTGTCTTTTGAAATGAATTATCATTTTAGTATGAGTAATAACTCAAAACACAAGGTAAAAATAATATTATTGTTTTGACGGCTAGGTCGTAACAAGCAGTACTTAGATATGTAATGATTATCTCTGTCTGAATTCCGACTTGTCAACTTATTGCGAATTTAATATAGCAACTAAAATGTAATATATCCTTAAACATATATATTTCAGCACGGTATTCTTTCAACAAAGTCTATTGGGGTCAAATAACGATCAATTTCCCTTTGACATGAAGCTTTAGACTTCAATATCCGGTGAACGGTGTAAGGCATTTTATAGAAATTTATAGCTTTTTATTATTATGAAGTTCTATAGATTGTGTAATGAAATAAAAGTAAATTAAACTTTTTTTATAAATAAAGATGCATCATTTTACAGATTATTTTAATTATAATCTATGCAGAGTGATGCAACAAAAATAATAAAACGTAACGATTTACTTAATTTATTAACTTTCATTTATTAATCAAAAAAAGAAGGATGTTCTCAATTCACCAGTATGATTTTTTTATGTTTGTTACCTCAGAACTTTCGACTGGGTGAACTGATTTCGATGATTCTTTTTCTATTGGAAAGGATGTACATACTTCAAGGGTAGTGTGGTGAGTTTGGTTGGGTTCTAATTATGGGATCCATGACAAAGTAACGGATCTCCTCAATTCTTAGGAGCAAATTAAAGATACTCGGCCGAATATTTTTTTGCTATCCGGATATTTGAGTCACCTACCGTAACGTCGTTGTGATGAAGTAATTATCGTAGTCAAATATGAATATCAATGGAACTACTGAACAACTTACAGTAAGGGAGCGATCTGTGATAGAATATCTAACTGTCTCTTATCAAATTGCAATGCGCTTACATTCATTGCTGCATTTCAAGATTAAGTAGAGCTAGACATATTTAAATAAATGATTAGTTAAAATACACTATTCCAAAACAATAGATATAATATGCGCCAAAAAAATAATTTCGTATTTTTATACATTATCATTTATCATTCGATGAATCTTCTAATTCATTAGAATTTATCCTATTCTAGTTACGATAATTGTTATTTTTGGAGTCGGTGTCAGCCAAGGTAGTTTTGTAGGTACTACATACATAGTTATAAGTGAGATGTGCTTGAGTCGCCCGCGCGACGTGAGGAGGCGAGAGGCGACAGTAACTAGAACTAGATAAATTAATTAGATTTATTCATTTTACTGCATATTATATTTATTGTTTTGGAATAGTTTTTTGGAGTCCTCTATCACTTAAAAATAACGTTCTATTTAAATGAATATATCTAACAGTTGTTACGTAGGTTATTTTAGTTGTAAATACGTTATTTTTCCTCCATCCGTGATTCAAGGTCAAATAAACTTTATTCAATTAGGCTTATGCTAAGCGCTTTTGAATCGTCACTACACATATTTCTTTTAAATTACTGAATTTACCATATGTTCGTAAAAAGTTGAGCTCGTGAGAAGAACATAATATAAGAACCTCATCGGCGACTCTTTTCGATTTTACAATGGCTGTAATAAACATAACAAATTAGTTTGTAAGGTGAGGAATAGAATATATGAGTCGTGTTTAAATAATATAAACTATTTCATAAAAAATAATAAAGAATTTCACAATATAAACATAAATTATCATATATTGGATGCATCAAATTTAGAGCTTGAACTTATTGTTTGTGTAAGGATGCTTCGTGATCATGATGGTCGTGATTACTGTCATAATTAATAATTGCATCGAATAAATACAATGATTTATTAATTATTACAGGTCGACCTACTTATTTCACCGTGAATACTGTTAAAAGTCTTCAAAACTTAGGTATTTAATGAATAGTAATAAAGTAATGAACCTCGTTCTCTCACATGACTTATACCCTGTAAGTCTCTCACGAGTTCATCATATCAGCCGGAAGATGCCCACTGCTGCACAAATGCATTTTATATTCTCACGAGTTGCAATGAACATATTTATAACTGGTTTTCAGGCAAACATTCAGGGGTAGGTGAGTGTAAGAACGATAATTACTAAACTAAATGAATTAGATTTACGTATGTCAACTTAATAAGGAAAAAAATATGTTTGAAAACTTAATCGCCATAATTATGCTAATCTTAACATTATAAACCTAAGTCTAAAATATATAACAAAAATGTCTGGCACATTAGTATTATTGTGAAATATTTTATATGTCATATTCCGCAATAATAATTTGTTGGTTTGCATTGTTGCTTATTGTCGGTTGCTTATTGTCGGTGAGGCTTTGAGAACGTATACATGTGAACTTGACCCATCCAGAATCATTTTTAAAGGAAGCCTAGGACGTTACTATCATATTATGATGTTAAATTTATCTGACCTTAAGCCTCGTAGATTACAAATCCTCAGCCATCTTTGTTTGCTTTCGCGTTATTATTATAATCCCCACTAGTTTTCATTTCCACTGGTTTACCGCGACACGCATGTAGGGATGTCAACATCGTAGCTAAAAAGACAAAAAATGCATTTATTTTCTCAAAATTGAATCCTTTAGAATTCTTTTTGGTGTCATTTCTAATATACTAGATACTACTACCACTTCGGAAACAAATGGCACTCTGAGGACAAATTTTCGATCTTCTTGTTCGCAGCTTCGCTAACATCAATTATCAATCAAAGTCGATGAACTAATCAATTTTAATATAATTTCACAGCAGAAAACAATGACCTAAAATTAATTTTACATTTGTCTTACCTATTTAAAAATAATCTACAATTAAATAATATTGGCACGTTCAAATAAAAATTAATTTATTATTAAATTACATTGCGTGCTAACCCTGACTACTCTTCCTCCCCCGCGCTCCCTCTCCCACCTGTGTGAACTATTTATTGAAAAGATTATTATTACTTATATATTTTTACACGCTTTTTATTAGATTCACCTGTATTGTTTGTTTTTAACCGACTTTGGGCACAATTTTAACCCAATTTAAACGGCCAGATTCCGTAGTAACTTCGTAGATTTATGGAGGACCGATGACAATACATTAATTTGATAAAATTATTTCATTGTACAAATTGCAAAAAAAAATTAAATTTTTGTTAGTTTAAATAATTTTCATCTATAAGGCAAGTCTGTAAGGCAGGAATTGATGTTAATTTTAAATTTTAACATAAATTTCCTTTTTTTATTCGGTTTTCTAGAAAAAGCGTGATTTATAGTTTTTTTGACTATTATTTATTTAATTACATTGCCAGAAGAATCAATATGAAAAAAATGGCAGTTTTGCTACTATTTTTTAAATAGTATAGTTACATAAATTGAACTTTAAATGTGGAATAACACTGCATACAAATATTATTAAGCCCGTTGCGAACGCATGAGAGACAAATATAACGTGATCCCTGATAATATTATTTTAATTGAATGCCAGGGTGAGTAATTTCGTTCTCCAATTTAAAATTCAATACGTAAATTAAATTGATAATGTTGTTGAGATGATTGTGTGAATAATAAAATAAACACAAATTATTTTATGTAAATGCTGTACGTTGCACAAATTTTATGACATGTGTGATAATGGGGATGAAATTTCCGGTGAAATTAATCAGCGTTTACTAAATATATATATTTCAACACAACGTTCTTCAAACAAAGACTATATAGGGGTCAAATAACGACCAATTTCCGTTTGACATGAAGCTTTGGAGTTAAGACCCAATATCCGGTGAACGTTCAAGAATCTAAGACATTCAATACAAATTTACACCTTTTTGTAGAAACGGCTCAATGTAGAAAGTTACCAATACTTTTATTGCTTTTCGAAGTAATCTCCGTACCTCTCTACACGTCAGCGCATTCGATGGAACCACTGAGAAAAGCAGTGGGCCCATTCTTTCTTAGGGGTCGCTTCTATGGCATCTTCATACGCTTTCACCGCATCTTCAGGGCTCGTAAAGCGAATACCTCGAATTTTATCTTTAGTTCTTGGGAATAAATAAAAGTCGCAGGGCGCCAGGTCAGGACTGTATGGCGGATGACTCATTATCTCGACACCTCCCATAGTCGAATATTCAACAGTCCGTTTTGCGGAGTGCGTTGAAGCATTGTCGTGGTGAAGGAGGATCTTGCTTCGAGGGCGCTGCTGTCGATTATTTAACTCGAGTATTTTTTTTGAGAAGACAACGGGCAATCAGCAATTGACATACTAGTCTGCAGTGACTGTCTTTCCGACCGAAGAATGAGGCAATCATCTTTTTTCCTTGACTTCTTCCTTTCTTTACCTTAGTTGGCCGATCCTCGAAAAGAAACAATCAATACAAATTTAAAGCTTCTTATTTTAAGAGCTTCGTACATAGAGGGTAACCAAGGGAATTTTATAACTAACTAACTCCACTGAACGTCCGTCTGTCAGCGTGCTATATCTCATAAATTTTAATAGCTAGACAGATGTAATTCTGACAATGTTTGTATGAATATTTCCGCTATAATAAAAAATCAACATTTCTAAATTGCCACCATGCAAATTTAAGAAAATGTTTATTTTAACAAGTTTTAGTTAATGTTTTATTGTATTACTATATCTCATAAATATGTTCGTGTAATATTTTTTGAACTTGACTCATACCAATGCCTAGGCTTGCCCGTATCTGCTGATAGGTCACTCTCTCATCTTCCTCTATAATGCGTCGCACAGCACTGATGTTATCTTCAGTAGTTGCTGTTAAAGGACGTCCGGATCATCATTGAGATTGCTACGTCCACGCTTAAACTCGTTAAACTAATTGTTAATAGTGGCACGAGATGGGGTTTCATTAAGAAATGCTAATCGCAGCTTATCATAGCTTTGTTGTTGCGTAAGTCCACAACGAAAGTCATAATAAATCATTAACCGAAAATTTTCTCGCGTTAGGTGCATTTTCACGTGTAACAAGAGTTTTAGATTTGCCGCCAATTCACAAAAACAAATGACGAATGAATGCAATATACTACAATAGGTTACCAAAGAGTTCTAAAATTGAAATTCAAAAAAAGTTTTCATTAGCAATGTTTCTAACCGGCCATTTCTAAAGATTTTCAGTGTTACACACGTAAGAATACATACCTATTTAATTTAAATAGTTAATTATTACATCGCGATCTCCTGTAAAAATTATATTGTTCCTATATTTTTAGTTTCAAATTGTATATAAGGAAGTATATAATGTAGTTAGATTATGTACAGGTATGATGTATCACTTATAGTAGCATCTATCCTGACTCCGTCGTCGTAGACCTAAAGTACAACAAGTATTTGATACACCAAACTTTTACACAATTTTTTAAAGAATACAATTACAAAATAAAGTAAGAAATAAAATCTTTCTATAATCACTACAAAAGTAGTACAAAAATTATTAACATGAAATAGCTTACAAGCGAAAATTCTTTCTCAAAAGACATGCCGTCCTAGTGTTGTGGCTGTGGTCGGGGTCGATAAAATCAATTTATGATAGTTTTACACCCTCTTTACTAATCTATCTACTGCGTAACTATTAATTTCAATATTTTTTAATAATATAATGGAGAAGTTACATGACGTCATATTATATGTGTTAAACTCTAGGTGACGGTGTTAAAATCTAGGTATACACCAAAACTAATCAGTCACTGAAAGATTTTTGAAATCCATCAATAAATTACTTAGAAATAGATTATTGAAACTTATGGATTTTAGTACGGAACGTCTGTGGTTTCCAATTCGCCTGTGTGATGACACAAATGATGATTTGACCTATTCAATATCACTGCACTACGAAACATTCAAGTATTCGTTTCAGAGTCGGGATAGATTTCGTGCTTCATTCCTGTTTATTATATTAACGTATAGACGTTTGTTTCCTTTTTCTTTATGAGTGTTTAGTTTTTTTTTCACTATAATTGAAGAAGGCTTCGTCAAAGGACTAGTAATAATTTGCCTGATGTATGCCTTATCACAATATATCTGGAACCATAAGGCGTTGAGATTTGGTAGGAATACTCCTTTCGGGAATACCGGGTACAGGTCAGATTAGAGGATTTTACGAAATTCCATCCGCAAGAGTTTTTTTTTATTATGAACAGAACAACGTCTGTCGGGTCAGCTAGTATTGATATGATATATACAAAGTGAACGACTTTTTTTCTTCAAATCCGTCGTATGTTAGTGCTGAAATAAAAGGAGTTGAACCTTTTAAGTAAGCTTATACTTTTAAGTTAATTTCAATAGCCCAATGGTCTAACTTACAACACTGATTTCTAAATAAAAAACGGTGCATAAACAGATATTGCCCGCCGTGTTCTATTGATGGTAACGATATCAAATGTATCGATACTGAGCATCTTATCGTGACGAAGCTATTGGATATATTCAAGTGAAACGTGAGGGGCTCTATATTTACAGTGAAATGCAGAATTTCACCTGAACATAAGGATAAAAGCAAGCCTTATCCTTATAGCCTTAGCCTTAAGGTGCAGTCACCTTGGTTTATGATAAAAACGAAGGAATGGTGGAAGGAGTAGTCTAGTATAAGATTAAAATTATCTTCAAGCAATTTAGGGCCAAAAAATTTTTAAATTTAAATTAGGTCAACAAAAATATTATTGGGATACTTAACTGTTGTGCTTTGACACATTATAGGAACAATTCAATATTTATAAGCATTCTTATAACTTCTGCCATAGGGTAATAAACAACAATATATTCGTACCTACTCGGCGAATACGTGGGGCTTCGTTAAGGTCAAATGACGTCACACGATGGAGCGACTTGTTTAACAAAATTATTCTTGCAAGCGCAACTTTAAGGTCCCGTAACTTTCTAATTTCTTGAGATATTTTATCGATTATTTCAAGTGTTTGTTTTATTATACTTGAATTTTTATAATTTATCCATATTTAAAAATGAAATCTTCTCCATTGAAAGCACAAACTTTTAATTGTGTGTTCTTCACACGAATTAAAACCCATTATTCTTAAATGTAAATTGAAGTATTGTTTATTGATATCAAAACCTCTAAGTGATGACAAGGTAATCATCTATCACCTATCTTTTATACATAGACTAGCAGTTGACCGCGACTTCATCCACGCATAATTTCTGATTTCCTATGAGATTATTTTCCTGCTGGAAGGGCAATCAAACTTATCGACAAAAGTCCTGTCGCTAGTAAAAACCGCACTTTACACACCTAAAGAGGTCGCAATTTACATTTTTTTAATATTAACGAATAAAGAGCTGACAGTTCTATTTTTTCCATACTTCCCCGTAAACAAAATTTCAATTTACACCAATTTACAACTGGTCGTGAAAGAAACAATTTCTGAGATTTACACCGGCTGTTTTCAATGTTTGATTCTGTCTTTATTATTATAATAAGATTATCGAATAGCATAATTCCTTAAACAGAAATGAATGTTAAAATTGCAATTGGTATACCGATGGTATGGAAAGAAATAAGTGACAGTCTCTTTTTTTTTAAACTTCCCTGTAATCTACTTTTATTTAACTGAAATAATCATATCGAAATAATTTAATCGGATATAACTCCCCACTGAATAGGCTGTTACATCAATACAAGACTATAATTTCAAACAAGCGACCTATAGATGTTTTTTGAGATACAGTAGCACAATTTAAGAGAAACCTGACACTCTGATTAGTAAAATGTAATGACCTAATTTATAATAAAAAACTTATTAACAAAATATATTAAATATTGTATTTTAGTGATTATATTGAAGTGACTGTATTGTAGCTTGCAATGATTTGTGGAATTAATTAATTTTTTTATATTGTTTTAACATGTTAGCGTCATAGGACTTCAATTTACTTTTATGTCATTATGAACTAAATTGTTTGTATGTTTATTGTATGAATACCATTTTTAGACTTTATGTTACAATTTTATGAATTGACATGTGTATTCTGTTTTGGTGGACCTTGAATAAATATGTAATAAATAAGAAACAATACTATGGGTGGAGTGATCACCTGCCACAAAGGGATTGCTTATTCGTTATATAAATGACATAAAAACAAAAAATATATTTTTAATAATATAAAATAGTGACCACAACACTAAGATTAAAATGGTGCCGCTTCTAGAAAAATACTTTAAAAAAGTATGAAAATCATTTGCGCAAAAACCGCCTCAAACAAATTCGAATCTTATAGAATTAGAGTCAAGGTAAGTATCATATTCACAATAAATACTCGTGATACAACTTTATTTGATTTGATGTTTCATCTAGTCGAATAAGGTTTCTAAATTGTGCGCATTATAGTTCATTTTACAGCTTTACCGAAATATTAATTCGCAAATGCTTAGTTATGTCTCTATGTACAGCTATGTAATAAAGGTCAATGTCACTTGAACAACGATTGCAATGCTGTCAGCTGTTACGACGAAATACATCTTTGCTATTTAGTTTTGTATTATATTAAGGACTGTGCTATAGGAATAGGCTGTGATTTATAACTGGACTGCATTGCATTTATGGTCAAAATTCTATAAAAATAATCTGCATCACATAATAAAGTTTTTTGCGCTGATATATTCAGTAATGTAATGCTATAAATATCTTGTATGTAAAAAAATATCGAGCCATTAATAAATTAACTCTTAATTCAACACCTTAATAGACTTACATAATTTATACGTCTAGATAGAGTCTCTTGCTGTTACACAACCGATAAGAACAGGCCAGGTTTAATACTTTAGTGTGTGTGACAAGTTACGATTACACTCGCGATTTGTGATGACACTTTGTGTTAGTGTGCGTGCATTGCTCAATATTGAGGTTAACTCTTAACTCACTTTGACGTTTCCACAGCTGTCATAGACTGTCTAGACGTATAAATGATATAAGCATTATAGCTAATAATATATTATTGTTTGCTACTATGAACATACCTTAGATAGCGGTTTGGGTTATATAAAATACAAGTATTCACTCTTGTTCTATTGATTTAAAACTTCGTAATTCACAATTATACAAGCCTGCTATCACGTAAGCTCCATTCTAAAATATTAATTTAGAGAGAAGTGATTTGATGGCTCTTTTGATAAATGAAATCCGTATAAAACAAAATAAATTCATTTAATGTTTAATTTATTATACTTGTTCACAAAATTATAACAACTTAAATCACATTCTTATAATATACAATAGAATGTAATAAAATATAATGGCAACATTTGAATTGTAAATCTATCACGAGATTATGTAATATGTAAATGATATACAAAATCGTCTAGATTTGGTTTTTTATCCTATCATTATAATATTGAGTAAAGTTGTTATTGAGAAATATTTACAAATTCATTTTATTACTATATTTAAACATAGAGATCATTTCTTCGCACTGAAACCTTCTCCCGTTGGATCTAAAATCCATGGGTAATTGTTAGGACATTCCATACAAGTGAAAAGACGAAGTGTTTCTCCTGGAAGTTCCCTAGTTGTTAACGGACATGTGTTTGGGAAAGTACAAAAAGGTTGTCCTTTAACATCGCATTTGTCCTGCTTCCATTCCTGGAAATCCTTAAGCAACGTTATCTCTGTAGGGCTTTGCATCCATTGAATTACTTGGATCAGAGTAG
Source organism: Leptidea sinapis (assembly GCF_905404315.1). Classification (NCBI taxonomy): domain Eukaryota; kingdom Metazoa; phylum Arthropoda; class Insecta; order Lepidoptera; family Pieridae; genus Leptidea; species Leptidea sinapis. The sequence goes on along the minus strand of NC_066286.1, from coordinate 11,934,203 downwards.
TGAAGTATACATCATTCTTTTCACGTATTTCATCGATAAATTTAATGAGTTCGTCTCTGTATTCTTTTTTCGATTTGAGCCATGAGGCGTGGAAGTGAAGACCGAAAGGAGCACGGTTGGTCGTGTAGTGACGGTTGAAGTTATGACGAAGAAAGCGTGCAAATTGATCACTAGTTTGAATGTTGGTACAAGAATCGACTGCGTGGCAACCAGGTAGGGATTCGTCAAAGGTTGGATCATCACGACCGTCCAATTCATTCAAAACCATTTCCCATACTGCGTGACTTCTTGAAGGACAATTGTGAGCATTTCCGTTACACTTGTGTGGCATTCTGTAGTGGAGAGTGTATGGCCAAATTGGGACACGTCCAAGTGACGCTGTAATAGATGCATCGTACACGAAATATTGATCAGCCATCATTTCGAATTGCTTGTTACCGCCGACACGTAAGTACGGAGCGCGCATGCCAACGATAGATCCGTCACTAATATTAGCGAAACGTTCGAGAATGAGACGAGATCCAGCCATTTCAGCTAACCATTCATCGTAAGTTCCAGTTGACCAGTATTCTGGATCATCTTTGTGAGTGATCGAGAAAGCGGCAATTTCGTGACCTTTTCGATGTAACTCTTGAATCGCGGCATAGTTTGAATATTTGTGAGAAACGAAGAATGTGCCACGGATTTGACAACCATTAGGGTTGTATCGATTGCCGTTGAATATTTGTTCGTACAAATCGATGTTGTCAACATTCACTGCTCCATTGAATGTAATCGTAATCATCTGGGGTATTTGGGTTGGTTCGAGTCCTCCAGGGATGCGAGTTCCGTCAGCAGAACAGAAGCAGTCAGGAAGAACACATTGATTAGGATCACACTTCGGTGCTCTGTTTGGATCAAGGTCGACAGTGCAAGCATTTTCATCAGATTCATCTTGGCAGTCTGGTTTCCCATTGCAAAATAGTTCTTTATCAACGCAATCACCACTACCGCATGCTAACTTCCCTTCAGGACAAATAGGCTCGTCTGTCTTGAGGATTGGCATAATTTTTCTTGGTTTTTCCAATTTATCACAGTTCTTCACACGAGTTCTCCAGTCACATGTTTGTCTGTCGATGTCAAAAGCGAGGCCACTAGGACACTTCACTGCAGCAAGGCGGGTATTTACACCACCTTTGTCGCATCTGACAACTTCACGGCACTCATCAATAGAAAGCCGGAAGTACTCGTCAGCGGGACGCCCTTTGCAAAGTTGTTCCGGATTCACTTCATCGCCGTCACTTTCATCTTCTTGTCGTTTCACTCTTAAGTCACCGAGCACTGTACATACAAGGAGCAGTAAACCGAGACAAACACACACGTTGGGAGCCATCGCGCTCGGCTGTTCAACTGACGCAATCCGTAATAGAAAGTTGTTTAACCTATTTCAACAGCTTCACGCCACTCTTCACACTTTACACGTCTACTGTGGACAATAACTCTAGTCAGTATAAATCAAGACTCCGATACCAAAGCTTTTAATAAGAACCTCGCTGTGATTAGCTAGTTATGCCATTAATGCTAATGACAAGGTGATTTTATAATATAAATAACATATTGTTACTAATCTATAGCTTAATTCTTGATGCTCCGAAATGAGGCAGACTTCTTGGATTTATTAATAAATTACTCAATTAGGTAATTAATTACACTAAGCACAATTTCTCAAAATTAATTTAAGCGACTTTAAACTAACGTAATAATGATATTAGCTTAGCTATTTACTTTATTATAGCTATCTTTTGAATATTAAAATGTATAAATAAAAAACAATTATAATATTGTTACATAGTAAAAATAATGTACAATATATTTATTTTAAACATATCTTATAAATTTCAACAAGAAATTCTAGTCGATGTATATTTTACGTATCTCAGGATCGAATAACGACTTGGATAAAATTAACTAATGGGGGTCTTTGGGATTTAAAATCGATCTGAAATAACAAGAACAAACATTACTTGAAACGCCATATACCAACCTTGCAGAATGAGTAAATAACAAGTACAATATACCTTTCCATTTATGGAAACATTTTTAATGTACAAACTAAAAAACCATCGTCACTATATCATATCATCCTAACTTAAAGGACCGTCACGTGAGCCTCATGTCCGGTTGCCCTGTCTTATAAATAAAAAAAAACATTTTGCAGCATTCCTCCACAGAGCGGATGTAAACAAACATTCTTCCTCGTAATACCAGTAGAGTGAGCTTTCTTATGCGGTATTTCAAGTTCGATACGACATGGGTACCTTCAAAACAAGTGCGTTAACTAATCTGGCAAATTCTTCCGGTATTACAAAAGAAGAACGACTTGGTGATCACTTCATCCACCATCAGGTGACACCTACACCTCATATGAATAATTCACATACTTTAACACAAATTATTTAACCCCAAAATAGACGTAGCCTATGAGTGCCTGATAAAGACATATTTAATACGATATACTAAAATATACAATTACATATATTTTAGCAACGATGACACAGAAACAAGTATTTTATTTAAATTCAAATTCTAAAAATTTTATTCAAAATAGGATTCAAAATCACTTCATAAACATTCCCAGTTTATTGTGTCATATGTGTAAACCGTTTATGCTAATCGTATAGTAATTTTAACCTTTCCCAGACATACGTTTTTTCTTTTAAAATTTCAACAATTCTTTTAAATTTCGTAATACATTTGTTTTGTACATTTTCTGGGATCATATTGTAGAAGCATATACCTCGACCAATTAAAGACTTACTAACTCGACTTAACCGAGTAGTAGGCATAACATGTTTATGTTTGTTCCTCGTGTTAACATTATGATTGTCACAGATTCTAGCAAATTCCTCAATGTGCTTATTAACATATGCAACATATTTAAGAATATATTGAGAAGCAGCAACAGTCAAAATGTTTATTTCTTTAAATTTTTCTATTAATGATTCTTTAGGACCTTGGTTAGAAATAGCGTGAATAGCCCTCTTCTGCAGCATAAAGATGGTATTAATATCGGCCGCACTGCCCCATAACCGTATACTCATCATACAAATGCCCATCGGGGTTTGAAGCCGGGGGCCATATGGGTAGTCAAAATGAAATTTTATTTGCAAGAAACATTGTACTTAAAATGTTAACATAATTTTATTGATAATCCAATATGTTTCGTCAATTGACATGTAAAATCTATATATATAAAAATGAATTGCTGTTCGTTAGTCTCGCTAAAACTCGAGAACGGCTGGACCAATTTGGCTAATTTTGTCTTGAATTATTTGTGGAAGTCCAGAGAAGGTTTAAAAGGTGAATAAATTGGAAAATGCTGCTAAATTAAATAAAAACAACAAATTTGTTTTTCCTTTGATGTGTCCATACATAATTTCTATGAGAGAATTTATTGACGCACGGTTTGACAGTTCTGCTGTGAAACAATTTCATTACGATAGCAGGGTGCATATTTTACGAAGTAATTGTTGATGTTATTATATATTATTGACAAATTCATATAAAAACATTATTTTATTTATTATATACAGAACAACGTCTGTCGGGTATAGTACTTCATAAAATTGTCTAAATACCAACACACTACTGTTATACTAAAACATGTCAGATTTCACAATTCTATCATTAATATTTTTAAATTAAAATTTAAAGATATTATAATATAAGACGTAAATAATTTCATAATTAATTTAGTACCTATGTATAATGTTAACAAATTCAATATCATAAAAGTATTTAATTTACATATATTATTATGAAATAAAGTAATTCATAATAATAATTCATTTTGTATCAAAAAAATAATTTAAACTATAGAAGCATTTATTTATTAACCACTGATGCAGTCTTCTATTAAAAACTCTGAAAGGTAAATCTTTCAATTGATTAGGCAATTTATTATATATTTAAATAGATATGTTTTAACAATTTCTACTTGAAGATGCAGTTCTACAGAAGAGAATTATGAGTGTAAATACATAAAGAAACGGTATCATAAAAAAAAATTGGTCTCAATTAAAAACGAAATGCGCAATTAAACACAGATTTCCAGCTAAAAGTAATGCTTGAAATAATTTTATTACAAATATTATAATTACGGGAGCAAATGATTATCCTTTATACAGTTTACGTTCCCGTGTAACATTATACTTTCATTTTCATCCTTAATATAATTCCACAATTTGAACAAGGAAAATGTAAGACGAATGTTGTTACTTCAGTTTACATTAGAAGCAAACAGTAACATAATTATTTTTCACTGAAACAAAATAAATCTGCATTCATTTAGGGTTTAACTTAAAAGGCATAAAAAAGCATATATTTCCTCAAAATTAATTCCTTAAGAATTACTTTTGATGTCACTTCTAACACTACCGTCACTTCGGAAACAAATGGCGCGGGAGAGAGAAAAAGCGGCGCAAGAAACTCTCCACCATTATTTTCTGCGCTCTTTTTAATAAAATATTCAATACTGTACTGTCATTGATATTGCTTTAAAATAATCATAATCTAGTCCCAGGCTGTCCAATCAATTATATATTCAGCTGTGGATTGGTAGGTTTTACGAGCTATTTCTTAATAAAACATTTAAATTTATTTATAGATAATGCCTGAACAGTGACTGGGACTTTATTATAAAAGTGTAAATATTTACCTTTAAAGCCATTATGTATATTATGAAGCCTACTAAAATTAGTTACAAGCAATCCCAAGAATAAAGAGACGATCTATCAAATTTTATATTATATTTAAAAAACCGACTACTATTTTAAACTATAAGAATTCGTAGCTTTTTATTGTTATGTATTAAATAATAATTTTTTAAGTGGCTATGGGTAGGCCTGCGAAAGATTCCGCGTGCCTTAAACAATATAGATCGCATATTTGACGTTCTTGTGAGACACTGAAATATCGTGAACAACGTTTCTTCGCTATGAATGACAGGTAGCTTAAGACGCACTTTTCGGCAAAGGGGTTAATAATCTTATATATAAAATTCTCGTGTCACAATGTTCGTTCCCGTACTCCTCCGAAACGGCTTGACCGATTCTCATGAAATTTTGTGAGCATATTGAGTAGGTCTGAGAATCGGCCAACATCTATTTTTCATACCCCTAAATGTTAAGGGTGGTCCACACGAAATTTAATTTTTTAATTTTTTTGACATTTTTTTTAAATTTGTTGGATTATGAGTCAACATTAAAAAATAAATACAACTTCAAATTTTCACCCATCTACGATCCACAGTTACTTTTGCATCGCGATTTTAATATCGGCAATACAACGTTTGCTGGGTCAGCTAGTAATAATATATACTCAAACTTAATGAAAACTCCTAAAAAGAAGTACACAAACTATAATAACAACATCCGCGTAAACGAAAATATTTATATAAAATGTTCATAAAAAAAAGAACTACTGGACTATAGTTTATAGCCCAGTAGTTAGTAAAATTTGTATGGAACCAAATGGCAAATATTCCGCATCACACTAAAGAAGAATCACTCAAATCGGATCTTTAATCTGAGCGTAATCATATATACAAACATAAAAAAATACCAAGCGAATTGAGAACCTCCTCCTTTTCGAAGTCGGTTAATAACATAATAAATTGCGAGTGGATTGACTGCAAAATTACTCTCAAGGCAGTTTGTACCTTGTAGTATTGTTTATGTATCATTATTCAATATTTTTTTTTAGCACTAACAATTTAACCGGAATTCATTCTGTGCATGCATATTATTAGTTCTACTTTATATATTTGTGTATATTATTGTAAGTGATTGTAAATAAACCTAATAAATATATAAATAACTGACCGTTTCGTATTCAATTGATATTATTTTGTTAATAGGCTTGTTTATTAAACATATGGATCATATTACTTGCGGTGGCGAGATGATCCTGTCATTGGAAACTCTACTTGTTGGTACTACCTACTAATATATATATATGTTTGTGTATATGTATGTTTATAAGACTCATAATACTTTTATTAATATACACATACATGTGGTTTGATGCATTCGCTGTACGCAATAACTGGTTTCCGTTGACCCTTCTTTGGGGTCGTCTGACCACTGCCTGATTCGGAGAACCGCGCCGATTAGGCGCCTACCGCGGCCTCGTTTTGTAGGTTGCCGCCGCGTGACATAGGTCAAAGTCAAAGTCAAATCAACAATTCAAATAGAATAGACTATGCACTTTTGAATCGTCATTATAAATATTTAGTTTATATTACTGAACATATAAGAAAGTCAATGGCCACTCTTTTAAATAAGATAGATTATTTTACATTGGCTGATTACATTTATAGCAAATTAGTTTGTAAGGTGCTTAATGCAGTATAATATGATGCATGGAGGTTTACATCTTGAATTCATTGTTTACGTAAGGATGCTTCGTGAACATGATGGTCGTGATTACTGTCATAATTTCACATATTGCCCAACTAGCAGATAGACTCAGCTCTGCGGCATACACCGTTAGAAAGATTAGAGAGTACACGAATGTTGCTACGGCTAGATTAGTGTACTTCAGTTATTTTCACAGCATCATGACGTACGGTTTTTTGCAGTGGGGTCATGCTGCTGACGATGATATAGTGTTTGCTCTGCAAAAGAGAGCTGTTCGTGCTATATATCAACATTTATAAAAATTTAATATACGTTCACAAAAATTGTCACCTTTTTGCTTTAAATAGTGATTTTCATTATTATAACACTCGAAATAAGGGATTGCCTGTAACTTATTCTAGGAATCTTCATAAGATACATAATAGCTTTAAAGGTAAATGTGTACACTTTCTATAAAAAAATCCTGTAACTGTTCAGAATTCAGGCAATCGCTACAAATTATAAAATAAACTCCACCATCGCGTCTGCATTTTCATGCTGATTTCACCAATGAATAGCGTGGTTTTAGTGGAAGGTTTTAGTAAACAATTTGTTAAGTTTTTTTTAGTTTTTTCTTTGATTAACGCGAGTGTTACACATTTAAATAAAACACTTTTAAAGTATTCAAACGCGTGTAATTGTAACGGTTGAACCGAACCGAGTAACCCCCTGAAAACGAGATCTGGAAATGTAACTTTTACGCAAATATCTTATGTAAAACCGTTACAATTACACGCGTTTTAATCCTTAAAAAGTGTTTTATTTAATTTTTTTTTACGTATTTATGTATGATATAAACGATATTTTTTGGTGTCAGCAAAAATAAGTCGCCTGGGAGCTTTCAACGGTGTCTCTACAGTGACGTTCTATTTATAGTAACTTTAAGATATAACAGAATAATGTATGGTGGAACTGTCTATCTTATACAAGGTATACAGAGAAGTCTGCGAGGGCACATGTCTATCTCTTAAGGATATACTAAAATTGGCAAATATACACCAATGTAAAAGCTATCTACACAAATAGAATATTAATTCTTATCATTTTTCACTACTTATTAATACGTTTTTGTTGCGGTTGTTAGAAGTGACACCAATAATAATTCAAAAGGAATCAATTTTGAGAAAATAAATGTCTTTTATGCCTTTTTATTCAAATAAAATCAAAATAACTTTATTCATGTAGGTCATGGAAATGACACCTATGAACGTGAAAAAAATATTCATCTTATTGAATCTACCGCTACTTCGTAAAGGGTTGAGCTAATGAGAAGAAGTAGCAAGAAACTCATTGCTTCTGTTTTATATCAAGATTTACATTTTTATCGATTTACAAATAATTTCAATTACAATATACAATATATGTAAAAGGATGCAACAGACATACTTTTAGTAATCGCATCCAAAATATACAATGATTTATTTACTATAACAAGTAGACCACTACCACAAGCAGGACTCGATCACGAGTTGACGCATGGAGCAGCCGTCTTTCCAGTGGTACATAATATTTGATCGAACTCCTTTCCAGAACTACCCAGCACACGACCCCGCAAGGAATGCCATTTTTGTGAGCATGACGATCCAATTATAGCAAGATCACTACAAAATTAGAAAAAAAAATATGTTCTTAAAGCAATCCCACATAATGATTGTTTATAATGCAATTACAGTGGATTTTTTTATATAAACCAATAAACATCTTGACATGAAGAATTATTATTAGATGGCGAAGAAACTAATTCTATTTTCCATACTTCTTTATCCTCTTTATGTTCTGTAACCGTATACGGTTATATTTATTATTCATAATTTATGAATACTTCATTATAACTACATCTTATTTCCTATATATTTTATAATTATAACATATTTACTATTGTATATAAACAACATTATCAATATATTTTTTATAATATATTATATATTCTTATTATTCTATTATATTTTTATTATTATTACTAGCTGACCCGACCGACGTTGTTCTGTAGATAATAAGAAAATACTGTCTTATAGGAATTTGCCAATAATATTTCAAAACATCAAGAATTATTTCGTAAATATGCTCCCTGTTGTTATAATGAAATTGTTTCACAGTGGAACTGTCAAACCGAGCGTCACTTAATTTCTCATAGAAAATATGTCCATATAAAACAAATATTGAAAATAAAAATAACTATGGGTCCCATCGAAATAAAAACTATCATATCTCTCAAGTTGGACTAAACTGCACTCCATGAAGTAATCTCCATTAAAATCCGTACATTAGTTTAGGAGTCCATCGCGGACAAACAACGTGTCACGTAATTTATATATATTAAGATTATCCAGAGACCGCTACTGCCATTGTTGTTGATGTGTGGTACTGCAAGGTACCGGTACGTAGTGTTGGTCATCTTGTAGAAGGCCTACCCCCCCCTACAAGATGGACCGATGATCTGGTTAAAATCGCTGGAATACGTTGGAGGAGGGGCCGATCATCGTGGAGATCTTTGGGGAAGGCCTTTGTCCAGCAGTGGACATCTTCTGGCTGCTATGATGATGATGACTGCAAGGTATGGACTTCATCATTCCGTTCTCCTTGGTTCCTGTCGGTGGCATATCTCAACCTTGGTTTAACCGCTCCCGCAAAATGCCCTCTCATTGAAAGTAGGAGTGCTATTAGGCTTGAGTCAATACGGTGTCTCAGAATGATCATACCACCGATATTAAAAAATACTACAATCATGCCATTCTTTGACGTAAATAATTTGATGTTGATTGACTTAATATTGTAATAGGTTAGCGAGGGTGAAGGGCTCCTGTATAGGTTTCGGTGTTAAGCTTTACAATAAATTACCAGACAGTATACAAGGGCTAACTGAGCACAAATTTAAGAAATGCATTGAAATTTCTTTGGATAAGATAATTGCATGGTTGATGACTGATGAATATATTAAGTAAGTTAAGCAATTTTGTTATTCAATGATTTAAAAGATGGGCTGGGAGTTTCTTATTAGTTCTTCTCCCCATGTCATAGTCCCTTTACGAACTGATGTAGCTTCATGACGTTTACTAAGTGTTGTTGTATTATGTTATTGTCGCTCCCTATGCATAAATAAATATATTTCTATTTCATATCGGTTATTTTGTTATAAAAATAGTCAACCAAACGTTTTCACTTACAAAATTCTTATCACTTTCGATTGGTGTGCAATTTCCATAACGCCCTTGGGATATTTTTCTTAAAATGTTATATTTTATATAAAACAGTTTTCATCATTTCATCATCAATATTTAACGGATGGGTGAATATTGCCTCCGATTCAAATCCTCTACTAAGAAGAGTTTCAATCTAGCTATAAAATTTATCACGTATATATTTAAACGATAAAGACTATAGAGTGTTACGTAAACTGAAAACACGTAGATTTTTTATTAAAACTTAATAAAAACATATGAAATGACGATGGTGGCTCGAACACGATGAAGGGCGCCGGTGTGGGACGTGACTTACGCCCACACTCTGGCTTCTTGTCATATCCAATTTTCTTCAGTTGCTGCTGGTGCTCTTGCTTCGACTGTCGAAGACTGTAAATGTCGCAAAAATGTCGATCTCAGTGAGTCTTACATCTTTGTGCCGTTTGGTGTCGAGACACTTGGACCAGAGGAGTGGAGAATGTACAAAGTTCTATCTACAATCCTCAATAGGGCTACTAGAAACCCAAATACTGGCAGCTATTCCGGTCAATGGATCAGCCTAGCTAGCCAACGCGGAAATACTGCCAGTATTCTTTGCACACTTCCCCGTAATTATAGTTTTAATTTAATGTAATCTTAGTATTGTAAATATCACAGAACACAGATCTTTTTGTGTTCTATGGTGAATATAGTAAAAGCATTTATTTTATATATTATTACATAAGTAATATAATGTATATTTAATAAAAGACACAATAAATATATTTTTTATATGGGCAATAAAGTACACATTTTTGGGATTTTCTTTTTATAGCTCTCATAAACATTTTTCCATAAGTATTTGCATCCTATATGTATTTGATGTATCTAGGTTATACATTTAGATTTGTTTAGTAATTCTCAGAAATCGCTTGGTAATAATATAGTTTCGTCATGCCTTAGCCTTGCCGTCGTGACAGAGCTATGCCGCTATAAGTACTAGGAACTTATAACTTGTACGGAAGTGATTATTTGTTAAAAGTGAAAATATAAAAATTCTCCCTACCCTAGCATGTTCAACTTTAATTAAGAGATGACTTTTAAAAATTATACTTCTGTGGGTGCGTTTGGAAAAAATACTATTAAAATATTATTATGTGAGTGAATATTTTCAACACGTGTACACCTAGAAGTTTTTCCAACACCGTGAACTTAGTAAAATATATATTGCTACTATAGTGTGATGTGATACCTATATTTAAGATTGCCATTATTTAGCATTATACTTAACAGTGCCACTTACACTTTTAATGACGATGGAGTACTACAGAGATAATATATAAGTATTCAAAATAGTTATAAATTTTATCTACACCCATGCTTTAAATCCTCTATTAAAGATTCTAAATCAGTTAGCTTGTTGCTAAAATTAAAACACCCAATGTCTTAATAATCATTACATCATCCAAACGAGTGTTGTAATGAAATTCAGTACAACATTACATCATCCGTTTTCATAATAACATTCTTTTGGATGATCTAATGGTTACTAGGACTGACTTTTTTAATGTTAGCAGTAAGCTAACTGTTTGAGAATCCTTTATATAGGATTCATATTAGGTATTAAAACACTCATGTGATACTATTATCACATGAGTGTTAATACACTTTATTACACAACAGTTGCATAAAGAACTAATAATGCAGCTACATTGTCACGGCAATAGGAAACATTATAACCTAATGTATCAAAGCGTAAGTAGATTCCAGTCTCATGACGGTTTCTGACATAAATATACTTATTCTAAAAGGATCAAAGCTGGGCAAAAATATGAGTTTTTATCTGAAACTCTGCAGATGTGTTTGAAACTCCTATATTATAATGTTTAACTCAATCCTCTTTAATTTTATACAATAAATGGATTAAAACAGACATTGTCAGGTTCTCATTGAGAAATAATCCGGCTTTGAACATTTCTATTGGATATTTTAATCGTTTCATATGAATCCGAAAATTTAATTCGACACTGAAATGGATATTAAGCCAAGATAATTTTTATAAAAGTTACGACTATTATTTATTTAAATACAGGTTTAAAGGCAGGTTTTTTATTTAATTATAATATTGATTAATTGTCTAAATATTTACAGATATTTAAAAAAACCTGCTTTTAATATTTTATTGTATCCTGTATCAATAAAATTTTTACAGAAGTTATCGTTTTAAGCGATAAAACCTCCAATATCTTTGTTTAAGTTTTTTTTATGAAAATAAAGGACAAGACGAGCAGGACGTTCAGCTGATAGTAATTAATACGCCCTACCTATTATAATACAGTGCCACTCAGTACTCTTGAAAAACCCAAAAAATCTGAGCGGTACTACAATTGTACTTAGTGTAGTAATTTCATTACCTACGGCCCCCTTCAGACCGAAACACAGTAATGCTTGAAGTAAGTTAAGTAAGTACTTTATTTTATCTTTAATTTGTTGAAATCTTTTTGAAGTTTTCAGGAAATTCTACATGTTTTTCCAGTAATCACTGTTTTTTTTAACGAACTAGTTGACTTAAATACCACTATAAAATATATTAAACATATCATTAGCCATTTAAAAATATATGTTTTCTTCATTTTTATTTTCAAAAAGTCATCCAAAGTACTTGTAATTCAAAGAACAGATTGCTTCTTATATCGTGTCTTGATACTTTTATATTAGTTACCCTAGTTACCATCGTAGGGTTCTTGATACTTGTGCAAATTTTAAAGAAAGGAAAATTCTGTTGAAAGGTTCCGATACAAAGATTAAATATTCAATAACCTGTAAATACTCGTAGTGTAAAGCGTATAAAACGGTGTAAGTACATTTATTTCTATCGGGTACAATAATAGCTATATATTCTTTTACTTGATCCCGCTCCAAGAGAAACCTTATCCTTGAAACGAGTATTTGCACATGAAAAATTAAATGCTCTGGAAAATACGTAGACAATCGCAAAGCCTCGCCGATTGTTGACAAGCGCTTATCGTGAAAGCCGGTTATGTATGGGCCTGGGTGTAAAGAAAATATTTCATGTTGGCAGTTTTGTGCCGATGCGATGTTACGTAAGACACATTAAATTAGAATTAATGTCGGGAGTAAAATTGATCTTTTCGTGTGCGCGTACATTTAGATATGATCGGGATTTGCAGGTAGGTTTATCGTTGGAAAATCATACAACCTTGGTTTTCTTTTTATGAGAAGAAGAAGATGTTCAACAGATAATTCTCCGTTAAGTCAAGTCTTTTATTGGGCGATGTATACGCTTTTACAACATGATCCCAGAAAATATAAAAAACATATGTGTTACAAAATTTAAAAGGATTGTAAAAAACGTTTGTGTCGTAAAGGTTATTATTACATAAATGATTTTCTTAATGATACAACAGACGGAATGGAGGGAACACCCTCAGCATATATACACATAAAGAAAACCACCACTTATCTTAAACAATTATCATATTCAGAAACGGAAAGTCTACTGTAACCTACTCACTAAGAATTATATACACACACTCACACACACACTCATACACATACACACACACAAACACACACACACACACACATACATTCACATTTAATTTATATTTTTTTTTAATTTTGTTTCGTTTGTCATTGTCATTTGTCGAGGAATCACTGACCCCGAAGATACAGTTTTAACTAGTTTCGGGGTCAGAGGTCAACCTCTTTTAATATCACAGCAAAACCGTTTTTCAATGTTCAATGTATTATTACAATATTACAATAATATACTTATAAATTTTTATTTTACAATATTACATTGCAATCTATATTTTTATTTAAAAAGGAAACAATAATTATTTTAATAACTTTAATATTCATTTTATTCTTCATATTCCTCATATCCTCTTATATTGATTGATAAATCGCACAAAAAAACAGAAACCCCAATACATTTAACAGCCGTTCGTAATTTAGCAAATCACTAGGGAATAAAATCTTATGTCAAAGTCAAAAAGTATGATAGAAGTTACATTGACTGTTACGAGATGATATCGATTCGAGATTTTACTATCAGCCACATCGAATCGATAACCAAAATAGAATAAATACCTCTAAAAATACGTTAGCTGTTCGTGTGGATAACTTACATAAGCCATATTTCTTTATTTTTTTATTTTAGTAATGAAAAAATCGATTAATAGTAACTCGGTTCGATTCCAAGCTATTTAACAACTTTAAATAATATTTTCACTTTTTCCACTAGCTACGGCTAATCGTTTTATCTCATTGTACTAATAATAAATCCTACAGTAATGTATACGTAATATAAAATTGATAAATATAAGTCAGTTCCAATTTGGTTGTTCTCCATTATTAGTAGAACTGATTTTGGAGCCATCTGACGAGATGAATTAACTATGGATATCTACTCCATTAATATAAAAAGAACACAACGAAACAAGTTATAAGTCCGCATGTATAATAATTAGCAAATGTTATCTGTTGCGTCACTGCTATTCGTATGGAATGCGAATTCGCGATCTTGGACGACTCAAGAATGTAGATTTATTCTTAAGCCGTCTAAGATCGGTATTTTGATACTTATTACAATACGATGGAGTATAGGAGCTGCGAGTTAACACTCTTATGTCACCGTGCTTGCCTTATAGAGGCACAAAAAAATAAAACATATAGCCTTACAAATAATCTTGGTATAATATTATTCCTGAGAACATACTAAATGTTTATAAATACACATTTTGCTTATTATTGGTTTATTCTCAGATATGTGGGAGGACCAGTGAGATTCTTTACACAGGAAGCCGGCTAGAATATGGGTAACACAATGCCGCATATTTCTGCCGTGATACTGCTTCATGTGTAAACATTATTGTGTTTCCGTCTGAAGGGCGCTGGAGCTGGTGAAATTACTGGGCAAATGAGACATAACATGTTATGTCTCAAGGTGAAGAGTGCAATTCTAATTCCGCTCAGAATTTTTACGTTTTTCAAGAATCCTGAGTGGCATTGCATTGTAATGGGCAGGGCGTATCCATTACCATCAGCTGAACGTGCTGCTCGTCTCGTCCCTTATTTTCTTAAAAAATAGATATAACTTTATACCAAGTTTATTTGTAAGGCCGGTAAGCATTAAGCAACATATTCACAAATAGCAACATTGAACATTCACGACGTTGACATTTCGCAAGCGTGTCACGTGGGGCGTGTTCCATCGTTATGTTTTTACATTCACAATTTTTTTATAGAAGAGGAGGGAGGAGGACTAACATTCGTACAAGTCACCTGATGTTAAGTGATAATCGCTAAGTCGACGAAAGCCTGGTGGTCTTAATTACTAATGAAAATACTCTTCAGATTTTTAATAATACTAGCTGACCACCCGACAGACGTTGTTCTGTACGGAATAAAATATAAAATACTGTTTTTTATGAATTTAATTTAATTTAATAATTATTTTGTAAAATGAGCTCCCTGTTTTTATAATGAAATTCTTTCATAGCAGAACTGTCAAACCGTGCGTCAATAAATTCTCTAATAGAAAATATGACCATATAAAACAAATACTAGAAATAGTAATAATTATGGGTCCCAAATCGCAATTAAAACTATCCATTAAAATCCGTTCACTAGTGTAGGATTTCATTGGAAGCAAATATCACTGGATTGATATAATTATAGTTGGATTAGCTGCTGGCAAATTATAGAAAAGAGTTAGTTAAATTTATTTTACATTAATTCTTTTACTTTCAACTAGTTTGTTAAAATAATGTTATAATAAATATAACTCCAAATTTTATCAATATAACATTGGACCATTTTTATTATTGTAGTTCTTAATATTTTTTTTAAGATTACATGGACAAAGGAATGACAATCATAATATTTTTTGTTTTTAGTACGAAAAGCCTTTATTTCTGATACTTGAATATTCTTTAACTATTGTTATTCGAAAGGCGTTGTGTTGGTAGGCCCCCCACAAGATGGACCGACGATCTGGTCAAGATCGCCAGAAGGCAGCACAGGACCGATCGTCATGGCGATCTTTAGCGGAGGCCTTTGTCCAGCAGTGGACGTCTTCCGGCTGATAATGATGATGATTGTTATGCGTAGGTTGATTTATATTAATATTACTTCTGTTTCTTAATGTTTCGTAATCTTTACATCGGTATCATCAGTGTCAGATAACTCTCTAAATGCCGGCCCTAGCCATTATTTTCTATTTGTGGCCTTTCCTTGATTTGTTGTTTCATATTCAAATCAATACCTTATTCATAGAGCTGATATCTTTACAATTTAATTTATTATTTATGTATCTTAACGCCCCATGATCACATAACCAAGGCAACTCTATTTAAGATTTCTCACTTAGCATGTGAAATGCAGAGTTTGCGATGACAGGATGACCAGTCACCCCTAGTAGCGCTCGTTCCCCATATCATCATAGGCTTTACTCATGGACCAGGCATCGCTGCTAAGCTATGGATGGAAAACACCCTCCCCATGTCGCCGCCAGAAATGTAATACTCATCAAGTCATAGTATAGGTTAAAATATTACTTTGTGTTCGACTATAAATTTAAATTTTAAGTGGCTCGTTAATGTAAGGAAAGTAAGTAGTTAAGAAGTTTTACTATCGGAGTCAATAGTTAATATTTCAAAATTATTTTCAGTTTTCATAGAAGGACACATTTACTAGACACTTTGTTGGTTGTGTTTCGTAATATTACAATTTTTGTAGTAAAAACTTCTTTAGGCACGCTGACTTTTTAGAATGAGAATGAGCTATCATACTTGAATATGTACTTTTTATGAACACTTTGGGGTAAAGTCGACCAAGAGTAATTCTTTTTTTATGAAAATAAGGGACCAGACGAGCAGAACGTTCAGCTGATGGTTATTGATACCTACTCATAAAATGCAGTACCACTCAGGATTCTTGAAAAACCTAACATTTCTCAGCGGCACTATAATTGCGCTCGTCACCTTGAGGCATAAGATGTTAAGTCTCATTTGCCCAGTAATTTCACTAGCTACGGTGCTCTTCAGACCGAAACACAGTAATGTTCACACATTACTGCTTCACGGCAGAATTCAGCTAAACGTCCTGCTCGTCTCGTCCCTTATTTTCATAAAAAAAACCTTTTTTGAAAAAACCACCATTACATTGTTTTATCATCAGTTTGACAATTTGCAGCACTGCCAATTTATTAATATCTTTCATATTATACTAGCTGTGCCGACAGACGTTGTTCTTTTCATCCTCTTCTTTCGTTCTTATATTATATATATATATATATATATCACACCAAATTATCTGATCTCTACTCAGCGAAAGGAATATTCCTAACAAATTTTAAGTCTCTACGCATAATTAACGATAAAGTGTTACACACTTTAACATTTATCATTTTTTTTTTTTGAAAATAAGGGACGAGACGAGCAGGACGTCCAGTTGATGGTAATTGATACGCCCTTCCCACTACAATGCAGTGCCGCTCAGGATTCTTGAAAAACCCCAAAAATTCTGAGCGGCAAAAAATTTAAATTATAATAAGTAAAAGATGTTTAAGTTTGCAAAAACAACCAACGCGATGAAAAAAGCTCTCCTCTGTTTTGCATTTTAATATTCTTGAGTCTTGTGATATCTTAAACGTTTATTGCTATTCTAGCGGCGTGCTTAGGTTGATAATACGATATTATGTGAATAATAATGTTTCCTTGCTGCTTTTGTAATACAATTGCTATTGTAATATTTTATATGCATTTTTTTTAAATTACATTTTTATAATATCTTTATAAATATGTTAAAACGCGTGTATTAATTAATAAAATTAACAATATGATTTATTTATCTTGATGTTTACTTGAAAACTTCCAGAACATCTTTATTCAGGTTTTTAATTTAAGTTTATAAATGTAAATTCATTTAATTATGCTATTATACTCGTATGAATAAAAAAATACAATTATTTTTTAGCCAAAATCATAATGTTGACGTCTGGTATTCTAAAACCGCGCCTATTGCGAGAAAATTCTTGCCTCGTATAGCCAATTTGTAGAATCAGTTACCGGCAGTAGTTTTCCCGAAAGGATTCGTCTTAGGGACCTTAAAACTTTGAGCATACTCCCACCATAAAGGCCGGCAACGCTTCTCTAGACATTTGGTGTTGCGGATGTGACCATGGGCGGTTTCCTCACCACTCCCTATCACGTGAGCATTTTGTCCGTTTTGCCCCTCGTATATTAAAAAGCGTCTGAGCAATTGGAACCCAATATGGATAAAAAAAATTTGACTTAAGCCCAGTGATTCAATTCACTGAAAGATTAAAAGATCAAAAATTATTTAATTGGTATTTTTGTAGATACAGATATGTTACCTACATAGAATATTCCACTGTTGCAGAGCTACCGACTAATAAATGAATATTGCTGCCAACGCAAAGCAAATTGATTTTGATTATGGTTTGATATTACGCTCTTGCTTATGAAGAAAATCTCATTTCATTCTACTTTGCAACTGCGTTGTAGTGTTCCAATTTATTTAGTGTTTTGATGTGATTTAAAATCTACTTTAATGAATGAAATAATTCATCAATCTTTCAAGTGATTAAGCTTATTTAATTATTAGTTCTTTTATAGGAAAAAGTAATGATTTTCCACTTAGGATATTATTTCGAGTGTAAATTTTTACAGATTTTGGCAAAATTAAAATAAGAGTTTAAAATTCTGAATGTTCATAGTGAAAGTGACACTGACAATCGAATGACATTAAAACAACATGGCGGCTGTGATGTGTGTGCAGCCAGATCTTTTTCTGTCACAAACAGAGGAGGTCTCATTGTACCAGCTATTAATAGCCCAGTGGACAAACTTCTTACTGATACCAAGCGTATGGAGAGGTTTAAAATTGTATTTTTGGCGCCATACCTACTTTGTGTAATGCAATCACATCGATTCGGTTCTCTTTATCACCCTACTCTATTTTAATATCGCAAAAAATTGTACAATGTATTGCCGCCAAAATAAGATAATTCAATGAACAATCATATAAAAATGACCAGTCCAGTCCAGATTCAAATGTAATATTTTGTTTATTTTTAACACATGTCATAAGACCTGCATTGTGCATAAGCCTCTAAACTGCATATGATAATAATAATAATACTATCACACTCTTACACAAATTATCTTGCCCCAAACTAGGCTTAGCCCATGTACTATGGGTGCGATACAACGATATATTTAATACAATATACTTACTTAAACATACATAAATACATATTATAAAACATCTATAACTCAGAAGGAAAAAAACAAACATATTCATCATATAAATGATTGCACCTACCGGGATTCGAAACCGGGACCTCTATCTCAGTAGACAGGTTCACTAACCACTAAGCTATAGGGGTCGTGCATATGAACTCCTGGTACATGTTGCTGGGACATGATTTCAACCGCTATGAAAGACATTACATTGTCTTTTGTGTCTTTGTAATACGTCATGCGCATGACGTCAGATATATTAAGGTATACTCGCGTCATACATAAGACAATCTCTTTATATGTATGACAAACACATATGACAATCTCATCTTGAACTATGATCGCCTGGTACCAAAACAGTGTATAATGCTCTCTATCTCATTTTCTCCCTCGCTATATCCTATGAATTTCAATCTCATCTTGAACTATGATCGCCTGGTACCAAAACAGTATATAATGTACTATCCCATTTTCTCCCACGCTATATCTTATGAATTTCAATCTCACCTTGAACTATGATCGCCTGGTACCAAAACAGTGTATAATGCTCTCTATCTCATTTTCTCCCTCGCTATATCTTATGAATTTCAATCTCACCTTGAACTATGATCGCCTGGTACCAAAACAGTGTATAATGTTCTTTATCTCATTTTCTCCCTCGCTATAATATCTTATGAGTCTATCTCTTTTAACTGTTGCGATTTTTCGTTTCATCGAGTTTCAAATCACAACGATACTAAAGAAGTTTTCACTTCAAAAAGTCTTACTAACCTAATACGTGGCATAGTTTGAACCGGATGTTGCCGACAAAGTTTGTGATTGCCAGCAACGCAGGAAATTGGTAGCGAGTGTCGCGAACGCTGGAAACGACTTCAGTACGTGCACAAACAATTCAAACGATTTATTAAGTATACTTAAATCACGTTTGACATTTTATCCGTTGACCGATCGTAAAAATGTCTACTGTAATGTGCCCGTCAAGTAATTTATTGAAAAAGTTCAGGAATAACTCCTGTAGGGACACCACAACTGGGGCTATATTGACTTTATAGCCATTCAAAAAGGACCGACTCGGCAATATTAAGGATTCAGGGACCTCAATATAAACCATATTTACTAGCATAATATATTTTCGATGTATGCTGCAATACAAACCATTAAAGCTATTTAACCTTTAGTATATTTTTATGTCAAAGAAATATATTTAAAGCAACTGAGACATTATTTGCTAGCTACCAAACCTTCACACGACATTGCATTGATTAAGTTATTATTATTATTAGAGTATTAGAGCCGATTTCACTAATGTCGTCTAAACCTTATTCCCGGACCAATTTATAATGCGACATTCCACAACAATGAAAATTTAATTTTATTTGACACAAATAAATTCATTAATTATAAACTGAAAATAACCAATGGTAAACTATACCTACCATGTAGAGTTAAGCGACAGCTGGCTTAGCTTATAGTCTTAGTCAACAAACTACTTCCTCTGTAGTATTATTTAATAAACATGCCTCTATTGGGCAAAATTGTAAAATAATCGACATACAAGCCTCTATTTGGGAATGTATTAGTACTAATGTACAAAAATATAACAATGAAGATTTTTCTTCAAGTAATTTAAATTAAGTTATTTGACAAGGGAGGACAACTCTTGCAATATCATACAAAATAGGCAACATTCACCAAATATAAATGATAATGCTAGGGATAGTCATAATATAAAGCTCATAAATATTGTTCACCAGAATATACAAGGTATCTCAAGTAAGGAATTAGAAATTGAACTGTTTTTGAGCTGCTGTAATATAGATATATTATGTATTACAGAACATTGGCGTAAGAGTCATCAGCTCCAGTTTAATTTTAGAGAACATAAAGTAGTCAGTTCGTTTTGTAGAAGTAGGGCAATACATGGAGGTTCCCTAATTATTATTAATAACAGACTAAAATGTAAAAATAGAAGAGATATTGTTAATCTCTCTATAGAACAACTAATTGAGATAGCTTGTATAGAACTAGAGCAATTTATTATTGTAAGTGTATACCGCCCCCCCACTGCATCATATGAACAATTCCAACATAGAATGGAGGAGGTACTATCAAAATTTAGCAAAACCAGCAAGTCAAATCAAATCAAATCAAATCAAATCAAAATCAGTTTATTCAAGTAGGTCTCGAACATGACACTTATGAATGTCAAAAAAAAATATTTTTCTTATAGAATCTACCGCTACTTCGTAAAGGGTTGAGCTAATGAGAAGAAGTAGCAAGAAACTCATTGCCACTCTTTTATATCAAGATTTACAGATCATTTCAATTACAATATAATATGTGAAATGTAAAATGATGCAACAAACACACTCAAACGTCAAATATTCAATGTCTTACACGGGTAAGTCAAAAAAATAATTGTAAATTAATACAAAAGTTATTGAGTACAGTAGCTGCATCATCCACATACACCATAAATCAATAAAGTTATTCTGTTAGCATTTTATAAGCGATTATAAATAAACATGTATATATCCATATATATATATATATATATAAATATATATATATACAATAACTTTTAAGAATCTGAAACCGAATCCCCGGCAACAGGATCACCCCGCCACCACAAGCAGCGCCCGTTCACGAGCATGACGCATGAGCCTCCCTCAACCATATTTTAGGGAAGGGGACGACCCGTCCCATGTCGCCGCCACAAGCAGTGACATTTAAGCGAGCATGATGAAACCTGTTACGAGAACTCAGCAAACAACAATAAAATAATCCTAATACATACATATAATCCTACATATCATGCAATACTCACCAAATACGTATACTTACAATTTGATAATTCTGCTTAAACTTGTAATTAATATTATATTTTTACTAACAATAATCAAAAGCTCAATCCTTTAGGGTAATCTAATCAAAATCACCTTATTCAGGCAAGTCAAGGAAATGACTTTTCTTTTTATATCCACCTCCTTTGAGGGTCTGGAGTGTTTCAATTGTAGTGTGTGCAGATTTTAATATAAACTTGCTTGAACCTTCGGCCAATTGTACTAGCCTTAAAAATAATTTATTTCAAAGTTTTGATTTGTTCAATGTATTTTACCTACTAGAATCACTTCTACAACAGCAACCTGTTTAGATAATATTTTTACAGATGTTACTATTACTAGTAAACTCATAATTAATAATCTTCAGTCCGACCATAGTGGGCAAGTTATAAAAGTAAATACAAGATTGGACAATTTCAGACCAAAAAAGGTGACGATTATACCAGTTACGGGTAGCCGTCTTGACAGGTTTAGAAATAATTTGATAAATACGATACCATTTTTACACTGTGGTGAAACTGCTAATTTTCACTATAACTTAGTCTTCAATGCCTTGTGTGAGGAATTTGACAGGATTTTTACTCCAGTAACGGTGACAGTAAACAACAAACATTGTTTTAATGATTGGGCAACAATAAGTATCCACAAAATTCGTAAACGCTTATATGACCTTTATTATGAGAAACATTATAATAATAGTGAACAATTTAAAATATATGTAAAAAAATACTCCAAGCTCTTTAAAGTAGTTTGTCATGAGGCGAAAAGACGATTCATTGCAGATAAAATTAAAAACAGTAATAATAAAGTAAAAGCAACTTGGAGTGTAATTGACAATGAAACTGGTAGATCGAATTGCCGTAACACCTCTATTAGTTTAAATGGGATATAAGTGGGATGTTTTGCAGTGGAATCTTGCAGAATACTACCGATCGTTTTTCATCGCAGATGGTGGATTCTGTCTACATTATAAACATTCCATAAATCTGTTCACTGGTGGCTCCAAGTAGCTGTTGTGCATGCAGCGGCCGTAAACCGTGTCGATCCACGAGCTAAATCCAGTGAAGGGGACTGAGTTTCACAAACTTAGTTTAATGGGCTGATTCCCCCATAAATTGCATAAAGTCTGCAGCGTCTCGGAAGGCGGACACTGTCAGTATGGCTTCAAACCCGGCGACCGTGGCGCTGCAGCAGGGCACCTGTGACCTGCCTGATATTGCGTATGTCGGGATCCAAGCGATATGCGGCCAGTCACTGCATCTTCTAGTGCTAATCAGTCGTAGCGGACTTCCGCCCCACTGGTAACAAGGACTGGAAGACGAGAGAGTGGGTTCGTGTATGCGCAAATGCTTACCCACTTTAATATATTCCCGCGCTGATGACCCCTGGCTCATTACTGGACGGAGAGTGCAAGTCCTGCGGCGACGAGGACTGGCGGTGGGCACTGAGCAGGTGAGTTTGGTCCCTAGCTAGATCTTTGCACCTACGGCGGTTGGGTGGTGATGGTCGTATTGGAAATCACTAGAGGCGAGAGAACTGGTACGGCAGCTCACCCGACGACAAAGCAGCCCTATTTAGGGATCGCACTGCTTTCCCCAATCCGCGGAGGGGCCTAGAAAAGGTGGCCTAAACAAAGCTCGCCTCAATGCAACCCAGGTGGCTAATCGCGGTCATCTGGTCACCAATTAAAAGCGGTTGAAAGAAACATAAATTAAATGCATTCTTAAGTTTAGCTGCGTGGAACGTAAGAACGCTACTGGACAATGAAAACAACCTCTGTCCTGAGAGGAAAACTGCACTCATAGCGCGTGAATTGTCCCGCTATAACATCGACATAGCCGAACTCAGTGAGGCACATTTAGCGGATAGCGGTGAGCTCTGTGAGGAATTGGGTGGTTATACGTATTACTGGGAGGGTAAACCTGCAAATAAACGCAAATGGTGTTGGATTTGCGATCCGAAACAACATCGCTAGATCGCTAGTGGAGCCTCCAAAAGGGATCAATGACAGGCTCATGACACTACGACTCCATATGGCTCCCAGGAAATACCTACATCTTGTAAGCGTGTATGACAACACCTGATGAGGACAAACATCAATTTTATGAGAATCTGCGTGATGTTTTGCTGGGGATTCCAGATTGTGACAAGTTGATTCTGCTGGGTGACTTTAATGCGCGTGTTGGCACAGAATATATCGCCTGGAAGAACGTACTGGGGAGACATGGAGTAGGTAAGTGCAACACCAACGATGTTGCTCTCCTGACGTTATGCTCCGAATTCAACCTCAGCATAACAAACACATTCTTCAGGCTACCCGATAAATACAAGACATTTTGGATGCACCCACGCTCTGGGCACTGGCATCTTCTTGATTACATCATTGTATGCCGGCGAGACCTGAGAGATGTACTTATTACAAGAGCAATGCGTGGTGCCCAAGGCTGAACTGACCATCGTCTTATTAGATCTAGGATGAAGCTTTACTACAAGCCTCCGCGTAGAGCAGAACACAGGATTCCAGCTCGACTTGCTTATGCACGTTTGGTGCGTGATGAGGGACTGTGTCGTGAGCTAGATGCGGAATTTGAGGCAGCAATGCCCAGCACTGATGATATTAGCTCAGTGGATGCCAGGTGGCGTACATATTCCACGGCTCTCTATGGTGTTTCTCAGCGAGTTATTGGCACACCACATAAAAAACATCAAGACTGGTTCGATGATTCTGATGTGGAAATACGGCAGCTTGTTGAAAACTATCGTCTCGCTCTAAGAGGAGTCATCAGTGCAGGGCAGCGCAAGTCTCTTCAGGATCTTAAAGCAAAGATCCGAGAACAAAAGGATAGTTGGTGGCACCGTAAAGCCGAAGAACTACAATGGTTAGTTGACACTAGCCAAACAGCAAAATTTTTCGAAGGGCTAAAATCCGTTTACGGACCCCGCGCTAAAAGGACTGCCCCTATTTACTCGCGAGATAAAGCTAAGAAATTGACAGATCCAAATGAGGTTCTTCTTCGTTGGGCTGAACATTTTAATGAAGTGCTCAATCCCGGTAGTCAAGGAGCAGATCTGTCTTACATTAATTCACTTGAGAGCTTGCCCTCTGCTTCGGGCTTGGATGACCCGCCTTCGTACGCCGAGTTCGTTACTGCGATCAACCGTTTAAAAAATGGTAAATCACCTGGTTCGGACAGTCTGTCTTCTGAAATTTTCAAATATGGTGGACCGAGTATCAGGTCCAGACTTTTTGAACTTATCAAACTGATTTGGGATGTTGAGATGGTTCCACAGGACTGGAAGGATGCTTCTATTAGCAAGCTTTATAAAGGCAAAGGGGACCTCTCCGATTGTGGCTCGTTTAGAGGCATTGCATTGCTTTCCACAGCTGGCAAAATTCTGGCGCACATCATCAATAGTCGCCTTAGTAATTAAGCTGAATGCTTCCTTCCGGAGACACAGTGCGATTTCAGACCTAAAAGAGGTCCGGTTGATGCCATCTTTGTAGTCAAGCAACTTCAAGAAAAAAGTTTTGAACAACACCGCGACCTCTATTTATGTTTTGTGGACCTGGAAAAGGCCTTTGACCGTGTTCCTAGGACCGCCCTCTGGATTGTTCTAGAAAAATGTGGCTGTCCTGCAAAGTTCGTCAATTTAGTGCGCCAGTTCCACGAAGGCATGACAGCCCGTGTGCGTCACGAAAACAACTTTAGAGACCAGTTCCCGGTCACTAGCGGTGTCAAGCAAGGCTGTGTAATGGCTCTGACCCTTTTCGCTATCTACTTCGCTGCAGTAATGAATGACGCTCTTAAAAGCTGTTATGACAAGATTACCATAAATGTCCGCATGGACAAAAGCGTTTTCCACCTCGCACGTCTCAGAGCAAAACGCAAAATAGACTCTGTTTCAGTAAAAGATGTTCTGTATGCCGACGATGTCTGCCTTATGGCTGACAGTTTGAACGACCTACAGAGTTTATCTAGTTTTGGACAAATTAGATGAGTCCTGTCGTAAATTCGGCTTAGTAATCAGTGCTTCTAAGACCAGATTCTAAAACAACCTGCGAAAGGTAAATCTGCGGACGATGGTGTTGTTTACCTCTGCGCGAGTCGCCAAAGCAGCTGCAGCTTTCGGTGGTCTTAACCGACGAGTTTGGAAATCACATGACCTGAAACTCCACACAAAACTCGCTGTCTACAGGGCCATAATCTTACCATTGTTGCTCTATGCCTCGGAGACCTGGTGTCTTTACAAGGGAGATATCAGACGCCTTGATTCCTTGACCTTCCACATGAAGTGTCTTCGGGCGATTCTTCGGGTGAGATGGCAGGATCGTGTGCCAAACTCGGAGGTTCTACGTCGAACTAAGCTCGCTGGAATGGAGTGTATGCTATTGAAAGGCCAACTACGCTGGTGTGGACACCTTGTACGCATGGAGTCTTCCAGATTACCAAAAAAGGTATTTTACTCTGAGCTTAGCTCAGGTAAACGAAAGCCTGGAGGACAGTTTCTGCGTTACAGGGATGTCTTAAAACGCCACTTGACTGCTATTGGCATGTCTAGTGAGTCATGGGAGGAGCTTGCAACGCAGAGGTCGGAGTGGCGAACTGCTGTCAACACGGGTATAGAAAACTTTGAGCGTTCCCGTCTTGAAGACCTTGACGCCAAACGCCTGATCCGAAAAACTCGACGCAAGCCCTCCTACAACTATACTCGCAATTCAAGTGGGTCTCTTTACTGCGCTTCTTGCAATAGGACCTTCAAAACAAAATTTGGTTTTGCGAGTCATGCTCGCGCTCATGCAAGAGCCCAGACGAAGACGAGCTAAGGGTGTCGCTGTCGACGGATACGTCTGGGAGGACATCATCATCATCTGTTTAAATATTAATAATCGCGTTATAAATTCGGAAATAGAAATTGCAAATGAATTTGATAAACACTTCTCCGAAATCCCGATTGTCACGACCAAATTTACTCCTAAAACTAAAACATTAAGGAGTGAAAAATAGTGCCCTAAATCTGTTGAAATCATATTTAAGCAAAGAGTTCAGATAGTCGATGTAAATGGCAAACGTTCTTCGGGTAAACCTGTGGGAATAGGTGTTTCACAGGGTTCTATTCTCGGTCCTTTCTTGTTTCTTAACCTTAACTCTTCGCCAAAAGCAGCATATAATATGCTTAAATTACACGTACCAGTATCTTCCACTGATTTGAAATTTAAGTATGTTACAGGTAGCGATATAATAAAAATCTTCAAATTAATTAACCTAAAAAATACAAAAGACCTATGGGGCCATTCGACTAATATTGTAAAATACATACTTGACATTTTAGCACCTGAATTAGCAATAATATTTAATGATTGCATAGATGAGGGTGTGTTCCCTGACCTCATGAAATACAGCAAAGTTATACCTTTGTTTAAATCGGGCAGTTCTTTTGACCCTGCTAATTTCAGACCTATTTCAGTGCTGCCTGTTTTAAGTAAAATTTTTGAAAAACTTTTGCTTCAACTACAAATGCATTTTTGTAAATTAATGAACAAAAATTAGTTTGGTTTCACTAGGAGCTTATCAACAATTATTGCGGGTACTAGACTCATTGAGCACATCTTTGACGCCTGGGAAGAGTCACAGGATGCATTGGGTATTTTTTGTGATTTGTCCAAAGCATTTGACTGCGTCCACCATGAAACTTTACTCCTAAAACTAAAACATTAAGGAGTGAAAAATAGGGCCCTAAATCTGTTGAAATCATATTTAAGCAAAGAGTTCAGATAGTCGATGTAAATGGCAAACGGTCTTCGGGTAAACCTGTGGGAATAGGTGTTTCACAGGGTTCTATTCTCGGTCCTTTCTTATTTCTTATATATATTAACGATCTATCGTTTGTGGTAGATGATAGCCATGAGATTGTATTGTTTGCTGATGATACTTCACTTATTTTTAAAGTGAAGCGACGTGCGGATATTGATGACGAGGTAAGCAATGCACTCTCAAAGATAGTGCGTTGGTTTGAGACGAATAATCTGCACTTAAACAGTAAAAATACAAAGTGTTTACGGTTCATTACACCAAACACAGCGGAGGTAGAAACCAACGTACTTATAAATGACCAGAGATTGGAACTTGTGGACACTACGGTCTTCTTGGGTATCACGTTAGATAAAAAGCTTCAGTGGGGTTCACATATTGCCCATCAAGCAGATAGACTCAGCTCTGCGGCATATGCAGTTAGAAAGATTAGAGAGTACACGAATGTTGCGACCGCTAGATTAGTGTACTTTAGTTATTTTCACAGCATCATGACGTACGGTATATTACTATGGGGTCATGCTGCTGACATTGATATAGTGTTTGCTCTGCAAAAGAGTTGCTGTTCGTGCTATATATCAGCTCGGTTATAGACAGTCTCTCAAAGAAAAATTTAAAGAAATAAATATTATGACTGTTCATTGTCGGTACATTTATGAAAATTTAATATATGTTCACAAAAATCGTCACTTTTTTGCTCTTAATAGTGAATTTCATTATTATAACACTAGAAATAAGGGATTGCTTGTAACTTATTCTAGTAGGCTTCATATGATACATAATAGCTTTAAGGCTAAAAGTATACACTTTTATAATAAAGTCCCAGCCACTGTTCAGGCATTATCTATAAATAAATTTAAATGTTTTATAAAAAAATGGCTCTGTCGTAAATCTTATTACTCCACTGCTGAATATCTGAATGATCGGACAGCCTGGGACTAGATTGTGATTATTTTATAGCGATAGAAATGACTGTACAATATTGTATATTTTTATTGAAAAGAGCGCAAAAAAAGAATGCTGGGAGAGTTTCTTGCGCCGCTTCTTCTCTCTCAGAGCGCCATTTGTTTCCGAAGCGGTAGTAGTATCTAGTAGTATAAGAAATAACATTAAAAATAATTCTAAAGGAATCAATTTTGAGAAAATAAATGCTTTTTATGCCTTTATGCCAAGTTATTAATAACTCGTAAGCCCAGTTTCACCAACATTTAACTTAGGGATGAAATCTCTATACTGGAGTAAATTCATAATAAGCTATTATTCGTAAATTAGTACTATCACTATATTGTACAGTTATACGCTCAGACTAAATTTTAATATTCTAAAACACGGGATCACTGTCAACTCAACTGTCAAGTTAACGTATTATCCGAACCAATAAAAGAATATGTAGTGCTATTGCGCAAGTATACGTCAAAGTGTCTTACTTGGGTGCATTACGCATTCATTCAATTCATTCGTTCACCGTCATAGAGTATCGTATGATGATTTTCAATAGATTCTGAAGATTCAAATAGATTCTAATACAATTAAGGGATTGGATGTAACACATTCTAGTAGGTTTCATAAGGTACTAAACAGCTTAAAAGGTAAATGTATACACTGTTATAATAAAGTCGCTGTTGCCCAGTCGCTGTTCAGGCATTTAAATAATGTAATAATAAATTTAAATGTTTTATTAATAAGTGGCTCTGTCGTAAATTTTAACTGAATACCTAAGCGATCGGACAGCCTGCGACTAGATTATGATTATTTTATAGCAATAATAATGAATATTGTTTAAATTAATTTATTGAAAAGAGCGCAAAAAAAGATTGCTAGGAGAGTTTCTTACGTCGTTTCTTCTCCCTCAGGCCGCCATTTGTTTCCGAAGCGGTGGTAGTCACATCAAAAAGAATTTTAAAGAAATCAATTTTGAGAAAATAAATACCTACTATGCCTTTTATAAAGTAAGTAAGTATAGACAAACTGACAGCCTGATTATACGTAAGCAATATTGATGTGTCAATCTGTGCGTTAGCTGGTAGTTTAATATTTAAAACATTAATGAGCTGATGCCAAGCATGACTGACTGTTTACGACTTTTCAATCAACAGTTACAGGTTACAGTAACAATGGATTCGCTTTCCTTTTCTATTTCGCAGTATCTCCGTTAGAAGGTTACTGAACTCAATGATATTTAAAAGTATAGATAGGTTACCTAGACAATATTCGGTATTTGTAAATGATACACAAACGCACACATGAATAAATTACATTGCAATAGCACACTACAAAATTACGATTACACGTCAAAGAAGGATAGTATATGCAATTATCGCAAGTGAAAAAGAGATAAGTCTTATTTGCTAATTGCTTCGTATTTGCATAGCAAAAACACAGAATCATTTACCAGATATGGTTTTTTACCGTACACCGTGATTTATGCTTAAAATACGATTAATTCATGAGTTCATGTAATAAAAGTTATAAAGTAGTAAAACTACATTTAAATTAGGTAAATTAGGTGTTATTGATTTAAAAAAAAATAATATAGATTATAATATATAGCCATATTAATGATATAAATTATTTGTACATAAAATAATAAAAACAAAACCGAAATGTATTAATAGTAAGGGTTCCATTTTAACTAACGACGGCTCCCACAAATTTTTAAATTTACAATTATTATTTCTTGTATATTATATTATTTATGAATGTATTTTTGTTGAGGGTTTATTACAATAAGATAAAGGGAGAAACAGAAAATGATCCATTGATTCTTCTGCAGTTAGCAAGGGATATACCAATAGGGCAGTGTTATTAAAAAATCTCCTACGCAATAGCACTTACTGTCTACGTCCGGTACCTACCCTAAAACTTGTTTTTGTAGTTTGATAGTTCAGCTATACGCACTTGTTTATAAAAAAATATTAAATTTCATATTACATTTACTGCAACAACGCCTTTTTTACATCATTTCTGAAATTGTCCTAAAATATACTACCTCGATCATCCCGCAGATCATTCTATACCACCTTTATTATAAGACTTCGAAAGCCAGAACTTATTATAATAATCATAATATTATTTAAGAAAGACGCTCACTAACTAACAAGAAAACTCAAGTTCCGCAATCAAGCCGTTACGAACGCTATGCATTCTGCCTACAATTTCACTTCTGGTTGATTAATCTATGACACATACTATTTGTCCTTGTCGCGCTGCGGTTGACATCATATTCTCTATCTTGCTCGAGCCACCACGTTAATAATTCGAGATTTATTTGTAAATAAGAAATAAAATCGTGATAAAATACAAATACGACGTTCTTTTATATAATTTCTTATGGTATGAAATACCTTCACTCTTATATATCTTGGAAACATAGTTTTTACATTTTCTTAACACACAGGTTGGCATTTTAGATTATTATTGTCACGCCACGAAAACGTTCCGCTTGTCTCGCTGCTATTAGCCGACTAAATGAAATTACGACAATTGTCTGAATTTGTCTGCAACATTTTGCGCGCGCTAGTGCGATATCTACCTACGTCATCTTTTTGGTATTATTAACTGATATAATATATTTTTAAACTTTTATCATCGCGGAACTTTAGCATCGTAATTATTCTGAACTCATGATATATTATATTTTATTAATTTGGTGCCGATATTTCAATCCAATTGCATGAATCGTGGTTGCGGCGGAACTGTGGCGGCGGCGAAAATTTCTTGACACATTGACATTTGACACTTATAGTACATCAATCTGTCACTATCTGATTTCAAGTTGTGCGTGATATCAAACAAGAAGTACTTTCAAAATGAGTATTCACAATAAACAGAACGATCAATTTTATCACGCCATCAATTCAATACATTGGTAGGAAACTACGAGCAGAATTGTTCGCAAACAAACTCATACATAACTGACTTGGAAGATAGGTGCTTGTCAAGCTTAGCAATTCTTTACGAATTTTCTGTTACTTTCGATTGGTTTTCTTTCAATATTCCTTTATCTATGAATAGAAGCAAAAATCATCCTTTTAGTACCTCTACACTTAAATATAACACCTCCTTCGTGCCTCCTCTAAGCAACTCGGCATTGACGAAGTGTATGTGCCTACATTTGCGCTCGTCACCTTGAGACATGATGTTAAGTTTCATTTGCCTAGTAATATCACTAGATACAGCGCCCTGCAGACCGAAATACAGTAATGTTTATACATTACTGCTTCACGGCAGAAATAAGCGCCGTTGTGTTACCCATAATCTGCATAAGCCGGCATACTGTGCAAATGAGCCTCCCACTGGTGGACTCTTCCTACTTTGCCAGCAAGAAAAGTGACGAATGCTCGTTGGGCGAATCATATCTGCGCCAAAAGATGTCACTTCGTGATTAGCACGACCGTACTACCAAGAGTGTAACGAAGAAGAAGAATGGTCCTACTATAGCACTATGAAAGGCCAAAAAAAATAGAAGATGATCTTTCTTACTGAGTGATCATAAACGACTTATGCTCACTAGAGGGATGAAAAATATTTTACTGGCTTTTTCGATTTTGTAGGGTATGAAATATTGAAACCGGAATATGAAAAGAAATTTTTCGAAGTGTATAAAATGTTTGTGAAGTTTAAATACGTATCTCAATCATTGATATCAGACATAAACATAAAATTGCTATGCCCAGTTTTAGAACCACTAAGGCAAATAAGTAATTTTTGGGAAATTCTGTTAGATTTGAGCTCCCCACAACAAAACATTCAAGACATATATAAAAACTTTTTTTTTCTTTTTGAAAGTGGGAGAGTCACGCTGCTGTCTTATGACGTCAGCACAATCGGGCCAGACTCGTCCGGGTTACTTACCACACTCGCACAGAATACCGGTGTGAAGTAGCAGCCTAGTGCCGCTATGTTTCGCATAGGTTAGTGTCGAGGACCGGAGACCATTCCCCCCCGTCCTTCCCCCCCCCCAACAAAATATGAGAGCGGTCCTAAAAAAGAAATTACCCCAGGAGGGTACCGGCTCTTGTAGAGCCGGAGAATCCCTCCCCGAGCATTCGCGCTCGGGCTGCCCCTCGTATTCTGGGGAGGGCACAGTACCGCGTATGTCACAGGACAAACAGGGCAGCAACACCACGGCACCCCGCTCCACGCTTAATGTGGACTTTTGTAACATCCGGGGAATTCACTCCAACTTAAACGCCGTCCACCACCACCTTAAGACGGCGCAGCCGGCCTTGTGTTTCCTTACGGAGACGCAGATATCTCGACCTAGCGATACGTCATATTTAACGTACCCCGGGTACAAAATTGAGCATAATTTCATGCCTCATGCCGGGGTATGTGTGTACGTTAGGGAGGATATCTGCTGTCGCGGTCTCGGCAATTATGAGGGTAGGGGCCTGTCTACTCTCTGGCTCCGCGTAGATTTAGAGGACCGCGTCCGCATCTATGCGTGTGTCTACAGGTCCCATAGTGGTAACGCAGAAACGGATCACCTCATGGGCTGCGTTCAAGCGGCATTTGATGACGTGCTTGCTCAGATCCCCTCCGCTGAAATCGTAGTCTTGGGTGATTTCAACGGGCACAATGCCGTATGGCTTGGATCACGTACCACAGACTACGCAGGGCGATCTGTGCATAATTTTGCATTGGCGTATGGTCTGTCCCAATTGGTTGAGTCGCCGACGCGGCTCCCGGATGTGGATAGCCACATGCCGTCCTTATTAGATCTTCTGCTGACTACACATCCCGATGGTTACCAGGTCTCTGTCGACGCCCCTCTCGGAACGTCCGACCATTGCGTGGTCAGGAGTGTAGTGCCTATCCGACGCCAACGTCGCAGACTACCAGCGACCCGCCGCGTTTGGCACTACAAGTCAGCAGATTGGGATAGGATGCGTTCCTTTTTTGCATCCTCCCCTTGGGGCAGGGTTTGTTTCCCTTCGGATGATCCTAGTGCCTGCGCCGTTGCAGTAGCCGATGTGATACTGCAGGGCATGGATATTTTTATACCAAGCTCTGTAGTACCGATCGGTGGCAGATCACAGCCCTGGTTCGATGCGTCAGTTAAAGCAGCATCTGACTGCAAAAAACAGGCGTATCGAACTTGGGTTGCGGCGCTGGGCTCAAAGGATCCGAACTGCAAAGTTCTGAAGAGGAAATATAACCGTGCCTCCAGATTTTTTAAGCGGCAAATCGCCCGTGCGAAATCGAAGCACGTCGTCAAAATTAGCGAGCAGCTTTCCAGTTACCCGAACACGCAAGTTCTGGTCGTTGTCGAAAGCTGCTCTTGGTAACTTCAACCAGCCGTCCATGCCGCCGTTGCACATGAGGAATGACACCCTGGCCCATACTGCAAAAGAGAAAGCCGATCTCCTGTGCACTCTTTTTGCCTCCAACTCGACTCTTGACGACAACGGAAAAACACCGCCGACCATCCCGCGGTGTCAGAGCTCCATGCCTGAAGTACAGTTCCGACAGAAAACTGTTAGGCGAGCTCTGTTTTCGTTAGACGTCAGGAAGTCGAGCGGGCCGCATGGCATTTCTCCAATCATGCTTAGAACGTGTGCCCCTGAGTTGACGCCGGTGCTAACGCGTTTATTCCGGCACTCTTATTCAAAAGGCGTAGTCCCTGATTCATGGAAGTCAGCCCTTGTCCATCCGATCCCAAAAAAAGGAGACAGTTCGGATCCAGCAAACTACAGGCCTATTGCTATTACCTCCCTACTCTCCAAAATCATGGAGAGCATAATTAACCGCCAGCTCTTGGTATACCTTGAGGGTCACCAGTTGATCAACGACCGGCAGTACGGCTTTCGCCATGGTCCATCGACTGGCGATCTTCTGGTATACCTAACACATAGATGGGCGGCGGCTATTGAAAGCAAGGGGGAAGGCCTGGCAGTTGGTCTGGATATAGCGAAGGCCTTTGATCGTGTATGGCACAAGGCGCTCCTCGCAAAACTTCCATCATTTGGGCTTCCCGAGAGCTTATGCAAGTGGACCTCCAGCTTCCTCACTGGGCGCAGCATACAGGTCGTTATCGACGGTTATTGCTCGAATCCCGAGCCCTTGAACGCTGGAGTGCCCCAAGGCTGTGTGCTATCTCCCACGCTGTTTCTTCTGCATATCAATGATATGTTGGACACCGCCAACATGCATTGCTATGCAGACGACAGCACTGGTGATGCCGTATACAAGGGCCATGCAGGTCTCTCTCGGGAAAACGTCGACCAGTGCCGGGAGAAACTTGTGTCTTCTATCGAGTCCTCTCTCGAGAAGGTCGCGGAATGGGGTAAGTTGAACCTTGTCCAATTTAACCCCCAGAAGACTCAAGTTTGCGCGTTTACCACTAAAAAAACCCCATTTGCCGTATCACCGCTCTTCGAGAACACTTCCCTTAAAGCCTCGCCTAGTATCGGAATATTGGGTCTCGAAATCTCGAGCAATTGCCAATTCCGTGGCCATCTGGAGGGCAAAGCCAAACTGGCTTCAAAGAAACTGGGCGTCATAAATAGAGCACGGCAATACTTCAAGCCGGCCCACATTCTAGCGCTCTACAAAGCGCAGGTCCGGCCTCACATGGAGTATTGCTGTCATCTCTGGTCTGGCGCACCCCAGTATCAGCTCGATCCATTTGACCGCGTGCAACGCAGAGCAGCTCGAATTGTCGGGGACCCAGTACTCTGTGAACGGCTGGATCACTTGGCGTTGCGTAGAGACGTCGCTTCATTGTGTGTCTTCTACCGCATTTATCACGGGGAGTGTTCCGAAGAGCTGTTCAACCTGATTCCTGCCGTCGAATTTCACCTTCGCACGACACGCCACAAGTTACGATATCATCCCCACCATCTGGATGTGTGGCGGTCCTCCACAGTGCGGTTTTCAAGGAGCTTTCTTCCTCGTACCACGAAGCTGTGGAATGAGCTTCCTTGTGCGGTGTTTCCGGGACGATACGACATGGGTACCTTCAAGAAAAGCGTGTACACCTTCCTTAAAGGCCGGCAACGCTCTTGTGATTCCTCTGGTGTTGCAGGAGAGTGTGGGCGGCGGTGATCACTTAACACCAGGTGACCCGTACGCTCGTTTGTCCTCCTATTCCATAAAGAAAGAAAGAAAAAAAAAAAAAACTGTTTTAATGGGAAAGGGTTACTATAATATTAAGGACTATGTTGAGGGTAAAGAAGTTTGGAGTACGGTACCATACATATCGCGAGTCTCTGCGACCCTGTACCATCCACTGACGTATTTTTAATTATTTACGTAATTTACTTTTTGACGCTTATGTGCACTTTGAACATGTTATGACTATTGACAGATGCTTTTTGTAAGTTTACGTAAATAAAGAAATTTTCATTTTCATTTTAATTTTCAATCAAATCTCAATCATCTCTCTCTCTCATCCATGATGCGATGAATTAATTTAATTACAATTGTTTACTTATTTCTCATTATTCGGGATTCACTATATTGTATTTCAAAATAGCGTAGTACAGTTTCATAGTAATATTATAAACTGCAACATAATGCGGCAAGCATCGTTTAATAACATTTTGTTGAGTCATATTTAAGTCATAAATAATAAATGGTGCGCTGTGGTTATTTGGGTTACAATTTCAAAGGAATAACGGTTATTATAAAATATTAAATTTGAAAGTTGTATAGTTTTAATGGTATTATAAATCGGAATTTTTGCGACATTCTTTTTTTGGAAGTTATACTTCTTCAGGCGCGTTATAAAAAAATTATGAGAGTGAAATTTTACGATGCACGCGCATCACTGTAACATAAAAATAACAGGGTGAAGTTGGTTCCTAACATTTTCTGACGTTTGCGACACTCGTTTTTTTTTAGGTTTCTTCGTCTATTATTAGGATAGATAGCAAAGGGTTCAAGCCCATACAGCCGTATTCGTTATTTAATAAAAGTCATCACGGCACGTTGTCACAGTCATCGTTGCAAGGTTTTTACAATATTGTTGTTTCTACAAAAGTAGAATAGTGCGAGGAATACTTACTAAAATAAGATATAACAAGCTTTGAAATATTGATTTGTGTATGTAAGACTGAGAAAAAATTGCTCCCCATTTATGGAAGACTTTTGTTTATTATTCACCAACGAACAAATGCATCACTTGATGTAAAGTAATCAACGCCACCCGTGTTCTTTTGAACATGCTAATTTGATCTATTACAGGGGTGCACCAAACCAGAGATGAGAACAATACACCATATATGGCTGGACCTGTGCTATAACACTGGAAAGAAGAAAACTCACCTATTAGCTTAGGTCAAAATGAAACAAAAATGTCATAGATATTACCACCACATTGGAAAAGTTGAGCTTTAATAAAATAAACTATTTTGCCACTCTTTTTAACATATATTTATAGTTTCAGAATTTTACATTATATGTTATAATTTTTCTTTTTCTCTTCATGTACAAGTCCAAATCAAGGTCGTATAAACATTTTTCAATTTCGCTTAAGCCTATCGCTTTAGAAACATCACTATAAATATTTCTTTTAAATTACTTAATCTACCATTTTATGTTCGGAAAAACAAGAACATACAGAAAACTCAACGGCCACTATTTTAAATCAATTAGAGTATTTTTCACTATACTATATATATACATTATAAATTAGAGTGTAAGGTGCTGCATTAAATATATGAATTGTGTTCAAAATTCATGACTTGATAGCCACATGATCTCTTTGAACTCTTAAAAATTATGCCTTTCGGAATAAGTCAAGACAGTAGAGAAAAACAGCTACTATATGAAAATTATTAACATGTTTCTTTTTCTTAATTAAAATGTTATATATAAAGTTTATTTATTAGTATGTAGCTGTGTTAGTTGATCCATAATACATCAAACAATTATGTTATTTGTTAATAATTAGTAATAATAAGTTTGTAAGTTGTAAGTAGTTAATTATCACAGCAGCAACTATGAATGTTGTGTACATCTGTTATTGCTACTCACATCAGTAATTAAATTTCTTGTAATACTATATTATGTAATTGTAATATGTGTGTACTGTTGATGAATCGTTAAGAATAAATAAATAAACAAGTTAAATTAGCAAAACAATCCTAAAAATTATGCCTTGATGCAACATTTCTTACATTTATTTATTTATTTTACTTTAATTAAAATGGTTAACACCAATTACGTCAATAAAAGACCATTCATTATTAATTCTTTAATTAATTAATGCGGGGTATAGGTGACTGTGCGCCTTTGTGGAACCGCAAACAGTTCATGTTTACGGTATTTGTTCCGAACAAAGAACCGACATAGCTTATCACTTAATTCGGGAGCATTGATCTAAGCATTAAAAACTTCACAAGCAGTAGTGAGTTGTCGATACTCTCGCCGAACTTCCAAAGAATTATAGCTCAGATATCCCAAAATAAACTTGGTTGGATATACACTGGCCTTCAAAAGTAAGTATCACACTTTTAAAATTGGGATAACGTTTTAAGTTCACAAGATATACTTTCGAAATAAAAAGGAGTCCAAAGAGAATTTAATTTTGTAGATAAAAACTTTATACTCGTTAACTTTCTTTTAAGAATTGGCTGAAAAAAAACTTCAAAAACAAAACCATTCCTTTTTCAAAGTGGACGTTTCCGAATTACAATTTTACCATTCACATTTTTCATTCTGTTTTAAATTTTTTTCAAGATCGATGGGTCTTGTTTTAAAAATTTATGCTAAAAAGCATATAACATTTATTTATCATGCCTCTTTCAGTTGAAGAATGTGCTTGTATCATGGCTTTTCTGGAACTAGGCATCAGTATGCGTCGCACTGCAAGAATGGTGGGTGTGACGCTACGAACGGTCCAGAAGGTAAAGCGAAGGTACGAAGAGACTGGACACCATCTGAGGAGACCTTGTAATGGCAGACCCAGGTGTACCAGTGCCCGAGAAGATCGTTATATTATTTCCACTGTGTTAAGAAATCGCCACCAAAATGCAGTTGAAGTCCAGCAACAGCTACTTCAGACCCGGAGGGACTACATTAGTGACAGTACAGTGAGAAGAAGACTTGCTGAAGCAAATTTGAAACCCCGAAGGCCAGCGAGTGGCCCAAAACTCGAGAGACAGCATCGAGTAGCGAAACTGTGATACGCCCGTGAACACATGCAGTGGGATGAAGAAGAATGGTCAAGAATTTTGTTTGCAGATGAGTCTCGATTCTCCCTTTACACTTCTGATGGAAGGCGAAGTGTTTATAGGCGACCTGGTGAGCGATACCTTCAAGCCTGCATCTCAGAAAGAGTCCAATACGGTGGAGGCAGTGTACATGTATGGGCTGGCATATCTTCAGAAGGTCGCACAGAGCTAGTCGCCATAGAAAATGGCACCCTCACTGGGCAAAGATATGCTCAAGAGATTATCAATGAGCATGCAGGGCCGTATTTAGCTAATATGGGTGATGGATCAATGCTGATGCATGATAATGCCCGGCCACACACGGCTCGTATCGTACAAGAGTATATTCAGGAGGTCCTGATCTCAACCCGATCGTACACGCCTGGGATGAGCTTGGGAGGCTAGTCTTCTAGTCGCTAGTGCTACCTACTACCCTCAGGGCACTAAAGTAGGCCCTGGTAGAAGAATGGGAGAATATTCCCCAAAATCGGCTCCGAAACCTAGTGTTCAGTATGCCAAACCGGCTCGAAGCTGCAATCAGAGCTCGAGGAGGCAATACCAGTTATTAAAAATTAAATAACATGTCATACATTTTAGTTGAATTTTCTTACACTAAACTAAAAATGTCTAATTTCATTGTTTTATCTTTTTTAAGTTAAAAATGTTACTAATGTATAATTTTAGTTTCTAAAAATTAAAGCCTATAAAATTTGCAACAAAACGTTTTTAATCTTAAATCTCTACCTTGTATAGTTAAGAAAAAAAAATAATTTGAAAAGTGTGATACTTACTTTTGCAGGCAAGTGTAGGTAAGGATTATAAAGGTACATCAAAAATTGTCTCATTCGAATTATTTCACATGTAATGATAATAAATTATCTAATAAAATACAGACTATAGGTATAAATAATATAATTAATTATAAAAAATGTAAGATATTATCAGGGGGCCTACCATAAAGAATATTGCGATTCAATTGGCAACCTAAAGTGAACTGCTTTGCTATTTTGTACCACAATGTTATTAAAGCTATCTAATTTAGGTTGACGTCAAATCAACTGATTAAATCGCGATGATGTCATTTGAATGTCAAAAATGATGTCAATTGAATCGCAAACTGATTTAGTTCGGTCATTCATTGTATGAATGAATGACCGAATGGTGATGATTACCATGAGGTAATATTTCAACCTAAACTGGATAACTTATGTGTCAATGTGAGCGATTCGAAAAAAGTTGCTACTTCCTAAGAGGAAAGTGAATCGTGTTGTTATAACTTTTAAAAAATAGTGAAAACATACAGAAAAGGAAAATTTTATTCATGAAAGACGAGATGAGAATACTTTATTGTACTTTTTTGTAAAACACACACCGAAAATGAAAATACTAAAGACGAGGCAGTAAGGGCCTGGGGCTATAGCCTGTTTACAAGAACGAATTAAAAATAATGTACTCTGTGCTCCTGTCAAATCAAACATCAATAGAGGCGCGTTCATAACTCGTTATTTTTATGAAAATACGTAACCAAATATTTAACTTGTAATTCAAAGAACTATATTTATTTATATTACTATTATTTAGTAAGTTCAAAAAAGGGCTAAATGGTTTATAATTGGATGCTATAAAGCGCAATTTTAAAAATATATTTTTAGTATTTTCTGCGCAAAAACCGCTAAAATCATATCATTTTAGGTTTCGAAACGCAACGCATATGGTTCGAGTAAGAGAGACAAACTTATGCAACGACTGTAGAACGTCATCTCTTTCTCACACCACAGATAAATTTATTTCGCTCATTCTTCTTAAGCGATCCAAACGCCATTCAGTAAAAGGCACTTCATGGTACGAATTGTAGCGATTCAGTATAGGTACCTAAACTGAAGTGCATCGGAATCGCGTCGGTAATTAAAAGTTGATGGTAGACCCTCTGATAGGTTACACCTTTATCATTTTTACAAAAGACAGATAGCAAAATCACTATCAAATTATTTATTCTATAACACAGCCAACTATGTCAGGGACCTAGTGTTGAGCTAATAAAGAAAATTT
This sequence comes from Leptidea sinapis, assembly GCF_905404315.1. Taxonomy (NCBI): domain Eukaryota; kingdom Metazoa; phylum Arthropoda; class Insecta; order Lepidoptera; family Pieridae; genus Leptidea; species Leptidea sinapis. Next base: position 11,893,454 of record NC_066286.1, on the reverse strand, counting down.
TTGATGCCTGGGAGGAATCGCAGAATGCACTTGGTAGCTTCTGTGATTTATCTCTAAGGCTTTTGATTGTGTTCAACATTCAACGCTGGTCAGGAAGCTATATCACTATGGCATAAAAGGAACTGCGCTCGATCTTCTGACTTCATATCTAAAGAATAGAATTCAGAAGGTCTACGTGAATGGCAAAAGATCTCCTGGGATTCCTCTCAGTATGTGGGTACCACAAGGGTCTATTCTTGGACCATTCCACTACCTTATCTATATCAATGATCTTCCTAATATTATAGAGAAAAAACATAAGGTAGTATTGTTTGCGGGATGCACTTCACTGATTATCAAAGTGAAAAGAAACCAAGCTATATATGACGAAGTGAACGATATTCTATCTGACATTGTGTACTGGTTTAGCGCTAATAACCTATTGTTAAATAGCAAGGAATCTAAATATATAAAACTTACCGTACCAAATGTCAAAAATATAGGTGCAAGTGTTTGTTAAACGGGAAGGTGATAAAACCCCCATATTGAAGGATTGGCGAACAGACTTAGTTCTGCAGCATACGCAGTTAAAAAGATTAGACAATTAACTGACATAGATACGGCGCGACGAAGTATAAATTAGTTATTTCTAAAGTATAATGTCCTATTGTATATTGATATGGGGCAACGCTACCGATATTAATACTACATTTGAGGTTTTTTTTTTATGGGATAGGAGGACAAACGAGCATATGGGTCACCTGTTGTTAAGTGATCACCGCCGCCCACAATCTCTTGCAACACCAGAGGAATCACAGGAGCGTTGCCGGCCTTTAAGGAAGGTGTACGTGTTTTTTTGAAGATACCCATGTCGTATCGTCCCGGAAACACCGCACAAGGAAGCTCATTCCACAGCTTCATAGTACGAGGAATAAAGCTCCTTGAAAACCACACTGTGAAGGACCGCCACACATCCAGATGGTGAGGATGATAACCTAACTTGTGGCGTGTCGTGCGAAGGTGGAATTCGGCGGCAGGAATCAGGTTAAACAGCTCTTCGGAACACTCCCCGTGATAAATGCGGTAGAAGACACACAATGAAGCGACGTCTCTACGCTTCATAGAGCACTGGGTCCCCGACAATACGAGCTGGGGTGCGCCAGACCAGAGATGACAGCAATATTCCATTTGTGGCCGGACCTGCGCTTTGTACAGCGCTAGAATGTGGGCTGGCTTGAAGTATTGCCGTCTTCTATTAATGACGCCCAGTTTCTTTGAAGCCAATTTGGCTTTGCCCTCTAGATGAGGTTGTGTTGTTTGACAAAAAATTTAACCATGGTGATCGCATAGAGATTATTAAAACGTTTAGTCTAATTAGCGTTAAGAAAACTAAAGATCTCTGGGGAATATCTGTTAACGTAGTGAAATCTGAAATAGAAATTGTAGCCACAGACTAAGCTTTAATTTTCAATAAGTGTGTAGATTGCGGTATATTAACAAACCAAATGAAACAGAGCAAGATCACTCCTCTATTTAAGTCGGGAGATAAAGCTGACCCCACCAATTTAAGACCCATATCGTACTGATACGTTGGTAGTTTAGATTCAAGATTTTATGTTAATGCAATTAATTTACCATTTTTACAGTAATAACCTCATGCATAATAAACAATATGGTTACTCAAGGTCTTTCAACCACAAATGCTAGTATCGAGCTAATAAGAAATATTTTGGATGCTTGGGAGGATTCATGTGATGCGTTAGGAGTGTTTTGTGATTTATCCAAGGCATTCGACTGCGTCCATCGTGAAACCTTATTTAAAAAAAATACCACTATGGGGTTAAAGATGTTTCTCTAGATTTAATAAAATCGTACTTGTGTAATAGGTTTCAAAGAGTAGACATTAATGGAAAAAGATCAACTGGCTCTCATGGGTGTACCACCAATCTTGTTCCTGGTATACGTTAATGATTTACCATATCTTATTCAAAATAAACATGATATTATACTGTTTGCTGACGATATATCTTTGTTATTTAAAATAAAATGCCAGCAAAAAAAATTCTGTCAGGTTGTCGACGACATTGCTGATGTGGTAAATTGGTTTTATGTTAATAACATACTTTTAAACGAAATGAAAACAAAATGTGTAAGGTTTACACTTCCACATATAAAACACCAATCAACACCTATAAAAATTAATAATGACAAACTTGATGTAGTAGAAACGACAACATTCCTAGGCTCCTATTCCTATTACATTAGACTTTAAGCTACAATGGGGTGCTCATATAAAAAAATTATGTAATCGACTTAGCTCTGCAGTATTTGCAATAAAAAAAATTAGGCTGTTGACAGATGTTGAAACAACTAGACTTGTATATTTCTCTACCTTTCATAGTGTCATGTATTACGGAATTATATTGTGGGGTAGGGCTGCAGATATTGACAACATATTTGTGCTGCAGAAAAGGGCAATTCGAGCAATCTATAAAATGCGTTCAAGGGATTTATTGAGAGAAAAGTTTAGTGAAATGAATATTATGACAGTACACTGCCAGTACATATACGAGAACCTCCTAGACGCTCATAAACATATTAGCCAATTTAAAAAGAATAGTGCTGTACATAGTGTCAATACTCGAAACAAACATAAACTCGCAATTCTAAAAATCTGTTAATCTACTAGGCTCCGTAAAATTGCTAAATCTTTTTAAGTGGATTGTGTTATATTTTATAATAAACTCCCAAATGATATTAAAATATTACCTATTTAAAAAATTTAATGTATCGTAAAAAATAAATTAACATCTAAGGCCTATATAATGTGAAAGATTATTTGAATGATAAAGATAGTTGGAATTAATGTTCTAAATTTTATTAATGAATATTGTTGTACTCTTATTATACTCATTTGAATGCTTTTGTAACTTTTGTACTTTATCCTGACTTGCACTAAATAACTTATGAAGTTTTACAGTGAATAAAGATTTTTTGACTTTGACTTTGATAATATTTGTGCTGCAGAAGAGGGCTATTCGCGCTATTTATAACCTAGGTCCTAAAGAACCATTGAGAGCAAAATTCAAAGAAATTAACATCTTGACTGTTGCTTCTTAATAAATTCTTGATAATGTAATGTATGTTCATAGGCACATAAGTGAATTTGCTAGAAACTGTCATAACCATAATGTTAGCACCAGGAAAAGACATAAACTTATAATGCCTACTACTCGGCTAAGTCGAGTTAGTAAGTCTTTTGTGGGGCGATGTATATGCTTTTACAACAAGATCCCAGGAAATGTTCAAAACAAAAGCATTACGTTATTCAAAATAATTGTTAAAAAACGTTTGTGTGGTAAAGGTTACTATAACATAAATGACTTTCTTAATGATACCAGAGATTGGGAATAGAGTGACCGCCCTCAGGCTATTAAATAATAAGTTTAATTGTACAATATTACTTTGTAAACATATTTTTTAGATGAAAAAAAAATGAGTTTGTTGCGCCCATTCTTCTCAGGTCTGAGGTATTCATTTTGGAGTGGGTGGTAGTTTTTGACTATCAATAAGTGATGTCACATCCTATTTTGAATAAAAATATTTGAATTTGAAATTGAATACATACTAAGCCTTTTCATGGAGAACCACATATGCATCCTCGTGCGGGTTACGATGACATTGCGTGGCAAAACTCCCTGGCATTTCTTAAAATGAAACCGTGGCGTCTATGGGAATCTCTTGCCAAAGCAATTACATGATCACGGAAGTTCAGCTTATGATATAATGTAGCCCCCAGATCTTTAATGCTTGCAGACCCAGTGATTATTGTGCCATCGATTTTATAGTCGAACTTGATGTGGTGTCACATTCGACGTAGAAGTGCATTTTATTTTTGATACTCCATCTGAGAACAGCATCTAAGTCGCCGAACATTAAAACGATCCCTTGCGACAAGCAATGTTTACACGAGCCCAAATCTATACAATTTCCTGAATGTTTTATGTATGTATGAATTACAGTGTGTTTACTTTATGACATCGTACAAAATATGAGGTTGTCACACGTAAGATTAGCTCGTTTGATTAATTCATTTTACTTGGCATTACAACACTCGGATGACTGAGTAAGAAACGATTTTAGTAATTGGTCTACTATTTGAGAATATGTTTAATTTGACGGTTAACTGAGATGATATTGGTATATAATGAAATTACTGTTTTTAATTATTTTGAACTTTTTGTTAACATGAAGATCGTTCAGATAGGATTTCAGTTGGATGTTGAAAGTTAAGAAAAGTCATTTGAAATATTAAATCAATCTGCAGTGTTTAATATTTCAAGATGTTCATTACTATTAACAAGAAATGGCTTATTGACTCGTCCTAATGTAATTTAACTGAACCTCAATTGAGGAGCTGAGCTTGATATTTCAATCCATTACATGCTCCAGGCATTTAAATAATTATTTTAATTTTACGTTTCATGATCTCTTTTTTCAATTAATGTATATGATTACGTGGTGATATTTTTAGATTCTTGTTTGTTAGATAACAAGGAATTAGACATTGGGAATGCAATCCATGAATGAGTCCATTCCTATAAAAGTTTGTTCAATGAATGCATGTACAAACATACGCGTAGAAACACCACGTGTTCGTGTATTCTTCAAAAGGGCATAAAAGGCATTTATTTTCTCAATATCGATTGCTTTAGAATTCTTTTTGATGTCATTTCTACTATACTAGATACTACTACCGCTTTGGAAAAAAATGGCGCTTTGAGAGAGAAGAAGCGGCGCAAGAAACTTTCAAAACTCTCAAGTACCCCAAAACCTTCACGTAAGTTTAGTATGGGTTTTTAAAATTGGATTCTTTCATTATTAAAATATCATAATATTTTTAAGCTGATTTGAATTGTAATTGGATCAATAATATCGTTTTGAATCAAAAATCCAACAAAAATAATTCCAGGTGCACTTTTAATGTTTTGAAGTATGCTTTAGTTTTATTAGATTCAAGAGTTTCCAAACGATAGATTGCAACTTATCTCGAGAGCCGTAAAGCCAGTTCAGTATTTTCAACGGCTGTATATTATTTGTCTGAGCGAAGAGCACGTTATGCGCTTTAGGTGCTGCCGACATTTCTTTCGAAATCAGAAAATCATAAAGGAGTAATAATTATTCGTACAAACTCAACTGGAAGGAAAACTACAGTTTATAGGGAAATACTACTTTTAAGCTTAATCGATAAAAAGAGCGCACGGCAGGGGTAGAGGATTGAAGTAATAGAATTTGGTTAAGAAGAACTTATTTTACTAAAAGGAATGTCATATGAAATAAGACAACCCAAAAGGAGAAGTAATCGTGTGCTTTGCCCGTCTTCATTCACTGCTAACGGGTGTGTAGCCAGTATCAGTTTAAAATATCTATCTAAATACATGATAAAATTTAGAACATAAATAATAAACTCATAGCAAATATACTAAAACCATAAAGTACTTAGTGAAAATATCTATGAATCAAAAAGATGACAGATAGATGAGATAGAAATGCTAAAGATACCAAAAATACTGAGCAAAACACTTTAAAATGATTAAAACGCGTGTAATTGTAGTAATTGTATAGTAATTGTTTCTGCGTAAAAGTTACATTTTTATTTTAGTCAACCGACGTTTCAAGACCTTTCCAGATCTCGTTTTCAGTGAGACTGCAGGTGAAATGTCGGAATGGATAATTTTGAAACGTCGGGTTAACTAAAATAAAAATGTAACTTTTACGCAAAAATCTAATGTTAAAACAGTTACAATTACACGCGTTTTATTCCTTTAAAAGTATTTTATTTAAATGTGTAACACTCGCGTTAATCATAGAAAATGCTGCAATACTGAGCTACGAGTACTTATAATCTCCTTGAGTAAAGCTAATATTATGTTCCCAAAAGCTTCATCTAACACGTATAATAGTAACAGCGACATAAATAAATAATGTGGGCAAGCCATTAGCCTCAACCTTTCTTTACCCTTTTATCATGATAATTACTGGAACACCACTAACTCCCTGTACACTGTAACATCTGGTGAGTTTTAATTATGCATACCTTTCAAAGAGCGTTGATAAATTAACCTAGATTTGAACGAGTGTGGACTTAATAATTATGTATGTTAGAACATTGGTGAGTGTTTTTATTAGAGATAGAGTTTCATTAAAACATGTTGAATTCAGAATGGAATGATTCTTGACTTATTTATACGAAAGAAGTTTCATGTTTGCCTCTTATTCTAGAAGTAATAACTTAGGTTGCAATTCACTAAAGTAGAATAAGTTTTATTCCTAGGATAAATCTGTTATTTACTCTCAGATATTCTCAGATAGAAATTATATCTGGCGTATTCCTCGGATAAAATCAAAATGGTGTCAATATTTTATGTCAGCTGAGCGCACAGAGTACATTATAAATTAAAGCTGAGCCACTATTGATTTTGGTCGCGCTTGTCGCCCGCCCATATATTAATTCTTCTACCTGCAGCTTTATGACAATTATACCACACATTTGTCATTATGTACCACGATACTTCTGCTATTTTGCTTTGATAGCACATTTTTTACATCATAGATAATATTATCTTTAAATATAAAAACTTTGTGTCACGTTGTTTGTCCGCGATGAACTCCTGCACCTATTTTAATCACATTTTGTACAATGTTTGGAGTTTAATCCAACTTGCGTTTTCAAAAATAAATGTGACATAATGCTAATTAAGACTATAATATATTTTAGCTTTGTAATTTTGCTGTTATAAAAAAACTTTGATATTTAATTTATCAAAAACGCAGGTGTTTAAAATTATTGACGTAGCTTTTTTAGACTATTTAATTTAATGTTTCATAGGCCATCGCAGTTTGGTTATGTTTAGTGATCGCAAAAAATAGACCACACTTCATCCAGAAACGGGACATTTTTTTAATTTTTGTAGGAAAAATTCTATAAGATAACCTCTGACACACAGTTTGACAGTTCTGATGAGACACTATTTCGTTACAAGAACAGGGAAAAAACAAATAATTAGATATCTAAAAACTAAACTTTTACAAATTTTGTGATAAGCAAAAGAGATTTTGATATGAAATTTTGAATAAAGAATGCATTAATATAAAAATATCACTATGGGATTTTCTGACAATAGAATATGAAAATGTGCGCAGGCCTGACGACTTCCAGCCTCCCGAACATGCTTTAGCGCGAAAAGGATTTAGCACCATAGACCACATTCTAGGAGTGGTAGTGCCATGTTGGGTCCTCACACACAACTAAATTGGGCCGGCACGCCCGGAGTAATACCACCCCCCACTCGAAACCAGCGTGAAATAGTGGCTATGCCTCTGTATTTCTTCAGGTGAATGGGGTACCCGGAGGCCTACACCCCCATCTCCCAAATAGAAATGGCAGCACGGACTAAAAAAAAGTCTACTCCAGGACGGTACCAGGCTATGCAGTCCTAGAGAATCCGACCCTAGCCGTCCACAATTAGGGCTTGTACCTCATAGTGGTTGCCCAGGCTGCCCCGCGTATTCTGGAGGGGGCAAACCTGTGCTGACTCTGGGCAAACAGAGCAGGAGGCTCAAACCACCCTCCTCCACATTCGCTGTGGACTTTTGCAACATCAGAGGGCTTCGCTCAAATTTAAATGCCGTTTACTTTCACCTGGAGACGGCGAAGCCGGCCCTGCTCTTTTTAACCGAGACACAGATATCCTCTCTGGCTGATTTATCTTACCTTTCAAACCCGAGGTATAATTTGGAACACTCCTTTATACGGCGGGCTGGCGTATCAAGGAGGATTTCTGTTCTCGACGCCTGAGTTTTCTTGAAGGACAGGACCTATCCATCATTTGGTTGCGTATAGACTGCGAAGACCATCCGCGAATCTACGCATGTCTGTATAGGTCCCATAGTGGTAACGCAGAGACTGACCGGCTCCTCGAACACATCCAAATGGCTACAGATTCCGTGTTGGGGCAGATCCCCACCGCAGAGATCGTGTGTCTTGGCGATTTAACACCCACCATGCCGAATGGCTGGGCTCACGTACCACCGTTCATGCAGGGAGAGCTGTTCTAGCGCTAACGCGAATCCCAGATGTGGAAGATCATACACCTTCATTGTTGGATCTTCTGTTGACCTCACATCAGGACGGCTACATAGTTTCCGTTGACCCTCCTCTGGGATCGTCGGACCACTGCCTGATCCGGAGCACGCGGTGCGAGTCCTATATGCCGGAAGTAAATATCCGGCATGGCACCGTGCTTAAGGCGCTTCTCCCCTTGGACATTCACAAATCGAGCGGGCCCGATGGCATTCCCCAGATAGTGCTGCGGACATGTGCTCCGGAACTGGCGCCGGTCTTTACCCGTATTTTCCGGCTCTCCTACTCATCAGAGGTAGTCCCGAAATTATGAAAGGCGGCTTTAGTGCACCCGATCCCTAAGAAAGGTGAACGTTCGGATCCATCCAACTACCACCCCATTGCCATAACCTCCATTTTCTCTAAAGTAATGGAGTCGATCATCAACCGCCAGCTCTTGGGATACCTAGAGGAGAACTAGCTGATCAACGACTGCTAGTACGGTTTCCGTCAGGGATGCTCAGCTGGTGATCTTCTTGCATACCCCACCCTTAAATGGGCGAAAGCGGCTGAGTCGAAGGGAGAGGCGTTGACGGTGAGTTTGGACATAGGGAAGGCCTTCGATCGGGTGTGGCGTAAAGCGCTTATAGCGAAACTGCTATCCTATGGGGTTCCCGAGACGTTATGCAAATGGGTTACGCTAGCTTTTTGGCTGATCGGAGCAACAAGGTTGTTGTCAACGGTGCATGCTCCGACTTAAAAGCCATAAAGGCTGGTGTCCCGCAAGGCTGCGTGCTATCCTCTACACTGTTTCTTCTGCATATCAATGATATGCTGCAAATCAGCAGTATTCATTGCTATGCAGACGATAGCACAGGGAATGCTTCCTACACCAGCCGTGCCAACATGACCCAGGATAGCGTCGATGACAACCGGAACAAAGTTGTGTCTGAAATTGAGACTATGCTTTGCAAAGTCTCGGAATGGGGCCGACAAAATTTTGTCCAATTCAACCCCAAGAAGAAGTTGTGTGTTTACCACTAAAAAGTGTCCCTTTGTCGTATCCCCTCGATTTGAGATCACGCCTCTAACTGCCACAGCCTGTATTGGCATACTTGGCGAAACTTGTACCATTTGACCGCATACAACGAAGAGCGGTTCGAATCATCGACGATCAAGTCATCTCTGATCTGATTGATTCTTTGGCATTCTTCTACCGTATTTATCACAGGGAGTGCTCAGAGGAGCTGTTCGGGTTGATTGCATTCTACCACCGGACATTACGTACAAAGTACCACGCGCATCACGTAGACGTCTGCCATTCCACAACTGCGCGTTTCGTTAGAAATTTCTTGCCTCGCACAGCCACTTTGTGGAATCAATTACGGGCTGCGGTTTTCCCGAACCCCTCCCCATCCCGCGAACCTCGTGTCCGTTTACCCCCTCTTATATTATAAAAGAAAAACCACTTACATATGCTGCCTCAGATTATACAGAAGACAGAGGAGCCACTGGTTGGTATTCGTGGACTATGAGAAAGCCTTTGATTTGATCGAGACCTGGGTGGTGCTTCAGTGTCTCCAGAGATCCCACATTGATTACCGATATATCGAAGAGTGGAAATGTTTGTATAGAAACGCCACCACGTCAGTCCGTCTCCATGATCAGATCTCGAAGCCTATCTGACTGTAGCGGGGAGTCAGACAAGGCAATGTCATATCGCCCAAGCTTTTCACCGCTGCGTTGAAAGATGTCTTTAAGCTTCTGGACTATAACGGACTGGGCATCAACATCAACGGCGAATACATCTACATTTTACATTACCTTTTATTCGCAGACGATATCGTAATCATGGCAGAGACCATGGAAGACTTAAGCCGTATGTTCGATGGCCTCAATACAGCTTCCCAAGGAGTAGGTCTCGAAATGAATATGTACAAGACAAAGATCATGTTAAATGTCCATGTCACACCTACTCCCATAGCAATTGGGAACTGTACTCTCAAAATTGTCGGCGACTACCTCGGACAAACAATCCAGTTAGGTGGGTCTGATTTCGCGAAAGAGGTCACTCGTCGAATCCAACTCGGATGGACAGCGTTCGGGAAGCTCCGTAAAAACTTCTCGTCCCAAGTACCACAGAGTCTGAAGACGAAGGTTTTCAACCAGTGTGTGTTGCCAGTGATGACTTCCAGTACGCAGACGTGGTCGCTAACTATGGGCCTTATGAGAAAGCTCATGGTCAATCAGAGGGCAATGAAGAGGGCTATGCTCGGCGAATCAGAAATGAGGAGAACCAAAATTACCGACATAGTCCAAATGATTGCGAAACTGAAATGGCAATGGGCAGGGCACATAGTTCGACGGACAGATGGCCGTTGGGGCAGTAATGTCCTCGAAGGGCGACCACGTGCTGGAAGACGCAGAGTTGGTAGGCCCCCCACAAGATGGACCGATGATCTGGTCAAGATCGCCGGAATACGTTGGATGAGGGCAGCGTAGGACCGACCGCCGTGGAAATCTTTGGGGGAGGCCATTGTCCAGCAGTGGACGTCTTCCGGCTGATTATTAATATGAAAATATTATGAAAACACAGTTTCATAATATTGCGATAGTATGGGGCATATTATATTTTAATATCATTTTGAGCCGCTTGTTACTCTGCGGTAATTTAGGTTACCGTGCAAAGGAGTCATTAATAACGGTGAATATAGGTCATTAGAGGATTGGGTCAAAACGTTAAAGGGCATAAGAGGCATAAAAGGCATTTATTTTCTCAAAATTGATTCCTTTAGAATTCTTTTTGATGTCAAGTCTTATACTACTAGATACTACTACCGCTTCGGAAACAAATGGCGCTCTGAGAGAGAAGAAGCGGCGCAAGAAACTTTCCCAGCATTCTTTTTTATGCGCTCTTTTCAATAAAAATATACAATATTGTACAGTCATTTCTATCGCTATAAAATAATCACAATCTAGTCCCAGGCTGTCCGATACTTTAGATATTCAGCAGTGGACTAATAGGATTTACGACAAAGCCATTTTTTTATAAAACATTTAAATTTATTTATAGATAATGCCTGAACAGTGGCTGGGACTTTATTGTAGAAGTGTATACATTTACCCTTAAAGCTATTATGTATCTTATGAAGCCTACTAGAATTAGTTACAAGCAATCCCTTATTTCTAGTGTTATAATAATGAAAATCACTATTAAGAGCAAAAAGGTGACGATTTTTGTGAACATATATTAAATTTTCATAAATGTACTGACAATGAACAGTCATAATATTTATTTCTTTAAATTTTTCTTTGAGAGACTGTCTATAACCAAGCTGATATATAGCACGAACAGCTCTCTTTTGCAGTGCAAACACTATATCAATGTCAGCAGCATGACCCCATAGTAATATACCGTACGTCATGATGCTGTGAAAATAACTAAAGTACACTAATCTAGCGGTCGCAACATTCGTGTACACTCTAATCTTTCTAACTGCATATGCCGCAGAGCTGAGTCTATCTGCTAGATGGGTAATATGTGGACCCCACTGAAGCTTTTTATCTAACGTGATACCCAAGAAGACCGTAGTGTCCACAAGTTCCAATCTCTGGTCATTTATATGTACGTTGGTTTGTACCTCCGCTGTGTTTGGTGTAATGAACCGTAAACACTTTGTATTTTTACTGTTTAAGTGCAGATTATTCGTCTCAAACCAACGCACTATCTTTGAGAGTGCATTGCTTACCTCGTCATCAATATCCGCACGTCGCTTCACTTTAAAAATAAGTGAAGTATCATCAGCAAACAATACAATCTCATGGCTATCATCTACCACAAACGGTAGATCGTTAATATATATAAGAAACAAGAAAGGACCGAGAATAGAACCCTGTGCAACACCTATTCCCACAGGTTTACCCGAAGACGGTTTGCCATTTACATCGACTATCGGAACTCTTTCGCTTAAATATGATTTTAACAGATTTAGGGCTCTATTTTTCACTCCATAATGTCTAGTTTTAGGAGTAAAGTTTCATGGTGGACGCAGTCCACGCTTTTGACAAATCACAAAAAATGCCCAATGCATCCTGTGACTCTTCCCAGGCGTCAAAGATGTGCTCAATGAGTCTAGTACCCGCATTAATTGTTGATAAGCCCCTAGTGAAACCAAACTGATTTTTGTTCATTAATTTACAAAAATGCATTTGTAGCTGTTGAAGCAAAAGTTTTTCAAAAATTTTACTAAAAACAGGCAGCACTGAAATAGGTCTGAAATTAGCAGGGTCAAAAGAACTGCCCGATTTAAACAAAGGTATAACTTTGCTGTATTTCATGAGGTCAGGGAACACACCCTCATCTATGCATTCATTAAATATTATTGCTAATTCAGGTGCTATTATGTCAAGTATGTATTTAACAATATTAGTCGAATGGCCCCATAGGTCTTTTGTATTTTTTAGGTTAATTAAGTTGAAGATTTTTATTATATGCTACCTGTAACATACTTAAATTTCAAATCAGTAGAAGATACTGGTACGTGTAATTTGTACTGCTTTTGGCGAAGAGTTAAGGTATTTGGTCGTGACAATCGGGATTTCGGAGAAGTGTTTATCAAATTCATTTGCAATTTCTATTTCCGAATTTATAACGCGATTATTAATATTTAAACAGATAGAGGTGTTACGGCAATACGATCTACCAGTTTCATTGTTAATTACACTCCAAGTCGCTTTTACTTTATTATTACTGTTTTTAATTTTATCTGCAATGAAACGTGTTTTCGCTTCATGACAAACTATTTTAAAGAGCTTGGAGAATTTTTTTACATATATTTTAAATTCTTCACTATTATTGTAATGTTTCTCATAATAAAGGTCATATAAGCGTTTACGATTTTTGTGGATACCCATTGTTGCCCAATCATTAAAACTATGTTTGTTGTTTACTGTCACCGTTACCAGAATAAAAATCCTGTCAAATTCCTCACAGAAGGAATTGAAGACTAAGTTGTAGTGAAAATTTGCAGTTTCGCCACAGTGTAAAAATGGTATCGTATTTACCAAATTATTTCTAAACCTCTCAAGACGGCTACCCGTAACTGGTATTATCGTCACCTTTTTTGGTCTGACATTGTCCAATCTTGTATTTATTTTTATAAGTTGCCCACTATGTTCGGACTGAAGATTATTAATTATGAGTTTACTAGTAATAGTAACATCTGTAAAAATATTATCTAAACAGGTTGCTGTTGTAGAAGTGATTCTAGTAGGTTCCCAAAATACATTGAACAAATTAAAACTTTGAAATAAATTTTTAAGGCTAGTACAATTGGCCGAAGGTTCAAGCAAGTTTATATTAAAATCTCCACACACTATAATTGACTTGCTAGTTTTTCTAAATTTTGATAGTACCTCCTCCATTCTATGTTGGAATTGTTCATATGATGCAGTGGGGGGGCGGTATACACTTACAATAATAAATTGCTCTAGTTCTATACAAGCTATCTCAATTAGTTGTTCTATAGAGAGATTAACAATATCTCTTCTATTTTTACATTTTAATCTATTATTAATAATAATTAGGGAACCTCCATGTATTGCCCTACTTCTACAAAACGAACTGACTACTTTATGTTCTCTAAAACTAAACTGGAGCTGATGACTCTTACGCCAATGTTCTGTAATACATAATATATCTATATTACAGCAGCTCAAAAACAGTTCAATTTCTAATTCCTTACTTGAGATACCTTGTATATTCTGGTGAACAATATTTATGAGCTTTATTTTATGATTATCTATAGCAGTAACATTTATATTTGGCGAATGTTGCCTATTTTGTATGATATTGCAAGAGTTGTCCTCCCTTGTCAAATAACTTAATTTAAATTAATTGAAGAAAAATCTTCATTGTTATATTTTTGTACATTAGTACTAATACATTCCCCAATAGAGGCTTGTATGTCGATTATTTTACAATTTTGCCCAATAGAGGCATGTTTATTAAATAATACTACAGAGGAAGTAGTTTGTTGACTAAACGTCGTTCGTTGGAACGTTGGACTTTTAAATGTTTTTTTCTTATCTTTAATGAAGATGAATTGAATTCATTTGTAACCCTTACTTTTAATATAGAAATATAAATATAGAAAATAACTCTCGTCTCCTGCGGCTAGAAAACTTTTACGCCTCATATTTTACAATAATAAAGTAACGACAACCGTTTTAGTGACGCAAGGTTCATACTAATATTATTATGAACGTGACGTCACTTAAACAGTTGGCTCAGTGAAAGGGCGCTCGCATGGAATGCGAGAGGTCGCGGGTTCGAGTCCCGCACTTGTAAACTTCACAACATAAAGCAAACGCCATGTTAATATGTTGGGAACGGGAGCGAAAACGGGAACCGGAACTGGAATAGGACATAATATAATCTTCAATTCTAAACTTGTTTATTATTTTTAAAAATCCTTTATCGACGGGGATTAAGTCGCGGGCATCAGCTAGTATTAAATATTTTTATTAAAGTTTTCTATCTCTAACGACAGGATTCATTTAAGATCTTACTAACATAATCAAAATGTCCACGTTTGTTGAAATCTAGGGTAATTTGTTAAGTGCAACTTTGAAAGGTGTATGAATATTTTATAGTAACGATGTGGTTCAGTGCAGTGAGAATTAGTTGTGTTCCCGTAATTATTTTGACAAAAGGGTAAAGAAAGGCCTATTAACTATGAGTGTACGGGTTATATCTGATGTTAAGTAATCATTATGGATTCTATCCACTGTCGCATTGTCATGGAAACACCGCGCAAGGAAAAACAGCTCTGAAGATACATAGTAGTTACAATAAGATAAGGGTATACATTATTATAATAAAGTCCCAGCCACTATTCAGGCATTATCTATAAATAAATTTAAATGTTTTATTAAAAAATCGCTGCGTCGTAAATCCTTCTACTTCACAGCTGAATATCTAAGTGATCCGACAGCCCGGGACTAGATTATGATTATTTTATAGCAATAGCAATAGCAGTATAATATTGTATATTTCATTAAAAAGAGCGCAAAAAAATGCTGGAGAGTATCTTGCAGCGCTTCTTCTCTCTCAGAGTGACATTTGTTTCAGAAGTAGTAGTAGTGACTAGTGTCTAGTATACTAGAAATGACATGAAAAAGGAAGAAATTCTAAAGTAAGCAATTTTGAGAAAATAAATGCCTTTTATGTAGTGGAATACCACACATCCAGATAGTGAGAAGGATATTTAAGTTCGTTATGGTGTGAGGTCGGAAGTGGCCGGCGGTGATCAGGTCAACCAACTCTTCAGAACAGTCCCCATGATAAATGTGGTCCCGACATCCAATGGGGAGACGTGTTAAAGCAACGCCAAGTGATTGAGGCGTTTACAAAGTAGGTACTGGATTGTCAATAAATTTGCATGACTTACTTATTAGGTGATCACTTTCCCCTATTGTATTTGAGTTTATTTTATTTGTTTTTTGCAATAATTCAGACATTTCCAATTTAATTCATGTTATACTTTTAATATTTATATTGTGATTATTAATAATCCATGTAGTGAATTAAATTGTACTCGAAACAGATTTCATTTGCAATAAAGTATTTTATTTCAAATCCACTAAATAAATATATTTAATCAATACATTTGCACAGTCTTCAGAACACGCAAGTAAAACTTTTCAATATTATGTTATCAAGTCTTAGGTTGTCTCATACATAAAACATAAACCGCAGACCTCAATCTGTGTTGACTATGCGTCAGGCGATTAAGGGCTGACTAACACACCCAATTACTAAATAGCGATGGTGGGAAAAAAGAAATATCTTGTTATAACAAATATAATATTGTCAATACCCCCATCAGTAAGTTTTTCTAAATAAACTAATTAATAATATTTTTTACAATTAAGGTGAACGAAAAAGCTTAAATAGGTACATTTACTTTAAATAAATCGATTTGTTAGAACCATACGTTACATGATCATAAAAGTGACTCATACTCATATTAATTAAAAAAAATTCAATGGGCTTCAATTCAAGCTACGGATTATTTTCGAATAAATAATGCTGTAGGTTGTGGTAGATGATAGCCATAGATTGTATTGTTTTCTGATGATACTTCACTTATTTTTAAAGTGAAGCGACGTGCGGATATTGATGACGAGGTAAGCAATGCACTCTCAAAGATAGTGCGTTGGTTTGAGACGAATAATCTGCACTTAAACAGTAAAAAAACAAAGTGTTTACGGTTCATTACCCCAAACACAGCGGAGGTACAAACCAACGTACTTATAAATGACCAGAGATTGGAACTTGTGGACACTACGGTCTTCTTGGGTATCACGTTAGATAAAAAGCTTCAGTGGGGTCCACATATTACCCATCTAGCAGATAGACTCAGCTCTGCGGCATATGCAGTTAGAAAGATTAGAGAGTACACAATGTTGCGACCGCTAGATTAGTGTACTTTAGTTATTTTCACAGCATCATGACGTACGGTATATTACTATGGGGTCATGCTGCTGACATTGATATAGTGTTTGCACTGCAAAAGAGAGCTGTTCGTGCTATATAGCAGCTTGGTTATAGACAGGCTCTCAAAGAAAAATTTAAAGAAATAAATATTATGACTGTTCATTGTCAGTACATTTATGAAAATTTAATATATGTTCACAAAAATCGTCACCTTTTTGCTCTTAATAGTGATTTTCATTATTATAACACTAGAAATAAGGGATTGCTTGTAACTAATTCTAGTAGGCTTCATAAAATACATAATAGCTTTTAGGGTAAATGTATACACTACTTCTTCAGCCACTGTTCAGGCATTATCTATAGATAAATTTAAATGTTTTATAAAAAAATGGCTCTGTCGTAAATCCTATTAGTCCACTGCTGAATATCTAAAGTATCGGACAGCCTGGGACTAGATTGTGATTATTTTATAGCGATAGAAATGACTGTAAAATATTGTATATTTTTATTGAAAAGAGCGCAAAAAAAGGATGCTGGGAGAGTTTCTTGCGCCGCTTCTTCTCTCTCAGAGCACCATTTGTTTCCGAAGCGGTAGTAGTAGTATCTAGTAGTATAAGAAATGACATCATAAAGAATTCTATAGGAATCAATTTTGAGAAAATAAATGCCTTTTGTGCCCTTTTATGCCTTTTGTACATACGTCCAAAACAATTCCACCAAGATAATTATCATTTTACTTAACCGTCAGATACAGCACTCCCTAAAAATAGAATGAAGTAAATCCATGCTCACTCAGTCATTCTGAGCACTGTAATGCCGAGAAAAGTGAACAACTCAACGAGCTAATCTTGCGAGTGACAACCCTATATTTTGTGCGATGTATTAATGTGATGGTTCTGTATACATTTAGGGAATGTATACAGTTAAGATTCCTGTAAAAATTGCGTCGAGCAGACAATGTTTCATTTGTATTTACTATCTTTTTTGGTTGCTTTAAAACTGTTTTTTTAAATAACGAAAGTTGTTCTATATTAATTTAATTATTAATAGGTAATCATAATGTAATAGCTACTGTAAAACCCATGTGCTGGCATTTCTATTTCGTTCAACGGATTAGCCTAGCTACTCACCGTGGAAATGCTGCCAGTATTATTGGTACTTATGGTATATACTTATTTAATATAATTATGGTGTATATGGCAGAGACGTGGACTTTGCAACAAGTCAAGAAAAAGTAAATTGGTGGTTGGAAATGTGGTACGGGAGGAGAATGCTGGGAGTTTCATGGACCGAGTTTCGCACCAAAGTCTCCATTCTCCATGAACTTGCCATAAAACAACGCCTTTCGGTGCTAGTACAAAGTCGCATACTTAATTTCTTCTGACTTGAACGCCTTGTCGTGCAGGGCAAAGTGGAGGGCACCAGAGGGCGAGGAGGGTCGCCCATGCGATGGACTGACCAAATGAAGTCTGCTGTGCGCGGTCCATTGGAAATGCTGCCAGTATTATTGGTACTTATGGTATATACTTATTAAATGTAATTATGGTGTATATGGCAGAGACGTGGACTTTGCAACAAGTCAAGAAAAAGTAAATTGGTGGTTGGAAATGTGGTACGGGAGGAGAATGCTGGGAGTTTCATGGACCGAATTTCGCACCAAAGTCTCCATTCTCCAAGAACTTGCCATAAAACAACGCCTTTCGGTGCTAGTACAAAGTCACATACTTAATTTCTTCTGACTTGAACGCCTTGTCGTGCAGGGCAAAGTGGAGGGCACCAGAGGGCGAGGAGGGTCGCCCATGCGATGGACCGACCAAATGAAGTCTGCTGTGCGCGGTCCATTGAAAGAGTGTACCAGGCTGTCAGCCAGCAGGGAAAAGTGGCGAATGCTCATGGGGCGAATCAAATCTGCCCCAAAAGAGACTCTGCCAAGAGTTTCACAAAGAAGAAGAATAAGAAATAGGGTATTGTAGATACGGTTATAGGATTTATTCTGTTTGAATAAGTTATATATTCTTAAATTAGTTTTAATTAATTAGGACTTTTCGAAACACTCAAAAATTCAATACTGTTTATATCGTCAACATTGACTGTTTTATTTTAAATAAGAATTAAAGAAATGAGCTGAGTAAGACATTTACGTAGAAATTCCCTGCCTATTATAATGCAGTGTCGCAGAATTCATGAAACACTCAAAATTCTGAGTGGCATTGCAGTTGCGCTGATCACTGTCAACAGACATTTCATGTTAAGATTCATTAGTCTAATAATTATACCTAGCTACGGCGTTCCTCACGTAATTAAACAATAATGCTTGCACATGACAGTTTCACAGCAGAAGAGGCGCCGAAGAGAAGCCTCACACTACTATTATATTTACATTTTAATTTATTACCATACAGTCCGTAAGGAACATTTCTTATATTGGCTTTTCAACTTCTGTTTTGTATACGTTCTGTATATAAAAGAGCCAGTAGTATCAGCTCCATGGTCCAGATATTCAATCATGTCCAACTCCTAACTATCCTAGAAAAACATCCCATGATATTTTCAACTGAACCACTCGCTTTAAAGATCATAGAGGTTGGAGCTGTTGGTCTCTTCCAGGTCATACATTTATGTTTTGTTTCTAGATCGTTATGGTTAAGCAACTTCTTATCCATGTTTATAAATCATGCTAACATATGTTTAGGATCATGTTGTAAAAGTTCAGAAGTGTTCAGTCTCATCGTCGATAAAAACTCAGCGAGTGGTAACTTTGTTTATTCGCCTATAAAAGCCTACTGCATCATGACAAGGGAACAATATTGACATCTTTTTTAACAATTTCTTCGGTCACTACCATTCTTGGACTATCTCTGCGAGTGTCATCTTTGGTGAATGCTGTTGCACGTTTAAATTCATCACACGTCTATCTTTACAATATAATGGAGCATTTGCACTTATAAACCAGTGCTTGAAGCCTTTGAAAATGATAAAAAGTGAAAAAAAAATAGTAGGATGAAACCCATTGGAAAAGGAAGACAATATAACAAAAATGAAAGAAAAAATAGGTTACGGGCGATTTAAGGTAGGGAGGTGGAAGTGGGGGGTTTAGGGTAAAAGAAAGAAAGAAAGAAAAACATTTATGTCACAAAACACTCACAGGATACACTTAATATAAAAAGATTACCAGAAAACCAAAAAACAACGTATTTAAATAGTAATAGATTTAATATTGGAGAGTTCCTGTGCAGTGCAGGAAATGGGTCACCGACTCAGGATTATGTGTGACACGGCCGTGGCTATGATACAGCACTGATTTTCAGCGGTGCCCATTTAACTTTGAAGATACAGTGCGCTCGATATATAGTAAATAATTCCTAATAATAATATATACATAAAATTCAATACAAAATAGTCGATAATAAAATATTTAGATGTTTTAAAATAAATTAATACTAATACTAGTATTAAAAGAAACCTATATCAACAAACATATATCTATAATACTGGAGAACACCTATATTTTCACCACCAATGCTCCCAAAGCTGATCTTGTTTTTGTCGTTCCAAGAATCGTGACTTACATTTCCGGCGAAAATTTTCGACGGTTCGTAATTCACGAAGAGGAGGTGGAAGATTATTCCAGCATTTGGTTTCATTGTAGCGAAAACTTCCTCTTAATGCAGCACTATGGTGTTTTAAGACAGCCAGTCCATATTGCGAGGCTCTTGTTAAATAAGTGGCGTTGAGATCCCCTAGCCAAGACAATTTACTGTAGAGGTAGTATGGTGTTTTGGATTTTATTATACCGAAAAGCATAACTGCAAAATGAACTTTCCTGCGGCAACTCATTTTAAGAACTCCGGCATCGTTCAAAAACGGAGTTATATGGGATCGGGCAGGTATGTCCCAGCAGTAGCGTGCACACGCGTTTTGTACACGTTGTATTGCCTTCCTAGAGCGAGCCAGTAATCGATCCCCATACACCACGTCTCCGAAATTCAGTTTTGACAAAATAAGTGATTCGCATAATCTAAGACGTAACTGAGTACTAATGTAATTTCTTATACGATAAAGTGTTTTAAGTCGATAATAACAGTTAGCTATAGTTTTATTCACATATTTTTCGAACCTCAAACTCTCGTCAAAAATGATGCCTAGATTACGAGCCTCAGAAACACGTTCTATACTTTTATTTCCAATTTTAATATGGAGATTTAGGCGCTCAGTTTTTTTTTATTGAGAAGGCGTCCCCAGTAGCATGTATTTCGTTTTCTCAGGGTTCAGTACCAATGCATTTATTTCTGACCATTCTGCTATATTATTAAGATCGTTGTTTAATTGCTCTATAGCCAAGTGTGCGTGATCGGGATGGAACGAAATGTATAATTGAAGGTCATCAGCATACATATGGTAGCGGCAGTATTGTATGTTCTGTACTACATCCGCACTGTACAGAATATATAGCAGTGGACCTAAAATTGAACCTTGCGGTATACCTCTGGAAAGAGAACAAAACTGAGAAAAAGTCGTGGTTCCGTCCTCCTGTACAACTGCAACAGCTTGAATCCGTTTTCCTAGGTAGCTGATGAACCACTACACGACCGTGTCACTGAATCCATAGTATGCGAGTTTGGCTAACAGAAGTTGGACATTCAAAGTATCATAAGCCCGTGAATAGTCAAGTAAAACTAAAATCGTAGCTTTTCCTAAGTTCTGAGACATCAAAACATTGTCAACAACATCAGTCAAGGCCGTATTTATGCCTCTATTTTTGCGAAATCCCGATTGAAATTCTGGCAGAATATTATTTACTTCCAAGTATTCAATAAGTTAAAAAATAAGTAAAAATAAGTAAAAAACAGTTAATCACCATTTTCGGGCGAAACTACAAGTGCTGTGGAAAATTGTAGATAGATAGATAGAGGTAAATTATAAATAATAAAAAAAGGATAATATAACACTGAACCATTATCCTTTTTACATTTACAAGCAGTTTTGATTAATTGTAATCCCTATTTTTGCTACTATGAAATAACAGATATGAATTCTCTATGAATTACCTTTTGATGGACTTAAATTTTCCGAATATTTACCACAATAATGTGTATTTTTTTTCACAAGTAATGTGTAACTTTTTTCCATAGGACTTGTAGTTTAGCCGGAATTGGAGATAAATGTAAGAGGTTTAAATACTAAAACGATTGATGTGTATAATGCTTTTTTGTGTAATAATTTTGAGATTGTATGCTTAAGTGAAACGTGGTTAAATGTAAATATCAACTCTTTTGAATTGTTCGATGATCGGTATTTTATAATGCGCAGAGATCGAAGTGAAAATTTCCTTAAACATTTAAAAAAAAACATGGTGGAGTGTACTTATGTCAAAATCTAAAAACGTTGAATACGTGCTGAGATGCGATTAGCAATCCGACTTGGTGGAGGATTTATCGGTTCAAATAAAAGTAGATCCTGTTACTACTATCAATTTATGTACGGTATATTTACCGGATTACCTACCCACCAGACTTTAGGTAGAATTTCATAATAAATGTCAAAATATTATGAGCTATCCAAACCATAAAATTTGTATTATTGGTGGCTTTAACTTGGGTAGTGTGATGTGGTCAAACCAAACAGGACTTCCTCTAAGCCACGTCTGCGAAAAATCTAAAGCATTGTCTGAGTTTTTCCAGCTGACTTAATCAAAACAACTTAACTATATTCCTAACCACTTAGATAGAATCTTGGACTTGGCGATAACGGATTCACCTGATACTATCTCACTAAGTCATACCATTGCTGTTTGCCGCATAGACTCTCATCACCCTCCCTTTGAGCTCACCCTACTTAGTGGTCGAGCCCCGTTGCTTAAACTCAACAACTCTATAACTGAGAAACTCTGCTTTCATAAGACCGATTACGAGAGCTGTAATAGGGAAATTCAAGACTTTGATTGGGAGCAGTCGGCTTTGCAACTTGAATGTGATGAGTTTGTTCATTGTTTTTATAACACTTTGTATGAAATAATTGAAAAGTACACACCCAAAACTAAATTACGCAAAAAATCTTATCCCGTTTGGTTTTCTACTGGGTTAGTAAAGTTGCTAAAATCTAAATTTAAATTTTATGTCAAATTTAAAACTTACGGTAATCCAAGAGATTATGATACTTTTGCAATGTTAAGATGTAGAGCTAAGGTAGTTTTTGATCAATGTTTTCGCACATATATAAATCGCATAGAGTCTGATCTGGCTATAAACTTAAAAGCTTTTTGGCGTTACACTAAAAATAAGAAAGTCAGTAATGCCTACTCAAGACAGATGAGTTACAATAACCGATACGCTAATGATAGCCCTGGCATTGTGAACCTGTTTGCTGATGAATAGTAATGTGAACTATATTCCTGACTTTCCTCCTTCGGCTTTTTCAATCTGCCAATTTTCAGTGTCTCTAGAAAATGTTATTCAGCAGCTTAAATCCATTGATTTATCCAAAAATTCTGGACCAAATGGTATACCACCCATTTTAATTCGTATGTGCGCTGTGAGTCTCGCCAAACCCCTTGTTCTTATTTACAACAAATCACTACAAAATGGAATCTTTCCTGCTTTATGGAAGATTGCTAAAGTAACCAATATATAAGACTGGGGACAAAACAGATGTCACAAACTACCGCCCGATAACCATTCTAAGTTGGTTCGCCAAAATCTTTGAAAGGCTT
Source organism: Leptidea sinapis (assembly GCF_905404315.1). Lineage (NCBI taxonomy): Eukaryota > Metazoa > Arthropoda > Insecta > Lepidoptera > Pieridae > Leptidea > Leptidea sinapis. The sequence goes on along the minus strand of NC_066286.1, from coordinate 11,870,144 downwards.
GTGTATGCACAAGTCATTAACCATCTGAAGCCCATCTTAAGCTCACGTCAGAACGGTTTCTTTGCTAGTCGTTCAACTGTTTCTAACATACTGGTATATACTTCATTCTTATGTGACACAATTAACGATAAGAGTCAGGTTGATTTAATATATACAGATTTTGCGAAAGCTTTTGACTACGTTCACCATTCAGTGCTTTTATGTAAGTTACATCACCTGGGAATTCATGGTAATCTTCAAGGATGGCTCACATCTTATTTATCAAATCGTACGCAACTAGTTGCGTTGAGTGGCTTCGAGTCAGTCCCATTTCTTGCTAGGTCTGGTGTGCCTCAAGGCTCAAATCTAGGTCCTTTGCTTTTTTTGGCATTTATAAATGACTTATTATCCAAAATTCGATGTGAGTGTCTGGCGTACGCTGATGATATAAAAATATTTCGTAAAATAAACGGTCCAGAAGACTGCTCATTGCTACAAAGGGACATCGAGACTATTTGGCAGTGGTGTAAAAGTAACCGCATGATGCTGAATATAGAAAAGTGTCAACTGATTACATTTACTCGCAAGAAAAATACATTTGTTCATGATTATGTTATCGACGGTAATGTTCTAGATCGTGTGACTGTGATAAGGGACTTGGGCGTCATCTTTGACTCGGATTTATGCTTCAAAAGCGATTACGATGATATTTGTTCAAAGGCAAATAGGATGTTAAGTTTTGTTATTAGAATCGCCAGATCATTTAAACAGGAAAACTCCTGGATATTATTATACAAAGGTTTAGTGAGAAGTATCCTGGAGTATTGCTCAGTGATTTGGTCTCCAATTTATAATGTTCACCGTGATAGAATAGAGTCAATTCAGCGGCGGTTTGTAAGAGTTCCCTGAAGCAGGTTGGGTGTTAGACGTAAAATTCCCGAATACTCTGAGCGCTTACGTAAATTTAACTTGCATAGTCTTGATAAACGGAGATGGGTATCTGATATGTGCGTCTTACATAACATTGCGAATGGTTTTATGGATAGTCTTCATTAAGTTTGATAAACTTTAAAGTTCCAACACGATCTGTGCGTATTCCATGTTTATTTTCGATCAATTCCTCAAATAATAATGTATCGCATAAGAACCCGATTATGAGAATTTGTAGAGAATTTAACGAAGTGTGTGCTGATTTTGATATATTCTTTACAAATGTAGACATTTTTAAAAATACTCTTTATAAAACTTTCTAGTTTACGTAAAATAATTTAATGTTTAACTTAAATTTCGTTATACTGTAATTACTATTGTGTCCACTTATTAATTTTTTATTTTTTTTACTGTATTTGGTGAATGATGTGTACAATTTTAATTGGATCTCAGGATCATAAAAATATGCTGTTCTTGTTATTAGATGATAGTTTTATCTTGTTATCTGTTATTGTAAATAAATAAAAAACTTAAAACTTATATTTAAAATAAACATTTCCATTATACATTATATAAATTTTTGTAACTCCTACGGGTTTTCACAAACTTTCGCCTTTATAATATGTGATTTAACTCAATACTATGTGAATTTTCCTCAATTCACATCGACAATATCAGATAAAGCGATCTAAGTTTGTTAAGTAATAAGTTCATGTTAATATATTAAGTTTGGTTGATATTAACTTTGAGCTTGATCATCAAATTACTTATCAAGTTAATTGTTGTTTTCTTGGGTTATAATAATATTCTATTATATACATGAATCTTTTAGTAACAGAATGCAAATAAGAATATTTACGGATAACCAGATTAAATACCATAATGAATCACAAAGAAAAGTATAATATTGTGATGAAAATGGATCAAGAAAAGCCAGGTAGTATTTTCCATAAATCCTGACAGTTTTTACAACGAAAAAGTTATTTTATAATAACGGACTTTGCGTATGCAGCAGATCCATTCAGCTATGATGGATTTAAGTTTAGTATTTCACTGTATTTTTTTTATTTAGTCTTATTACTTTTAAGGTGAATACCGCATGCGAAAATATATTGTATGACATTGCTATATGAGTTAGTATTAATTATATAGAACCATTCTATGATCTAACGAAATTAAGAAATAAACATATCCACCAAACAAGTATAATTTATTAATTATATTTAATGGGCAAGGGGCTCACGGGAACGGGAGAGGTGAGGCAACCGCCCATGGACATCCGCAACAACAGGTGTGTCAAAAAATGCGTTGCCGGCCTTTAAGGTGGGAGTATGCTTTTTTCTTGAAGGTCCCTAAGTCGTATCTGTTCGGGAAGACCGCCGCCGGTAGTTGATTCTACAAAGTGGCAGTGCGAGGCAAGAAATTTAAAAAAAAACTCGCGGTTGTGGAATGCCAGACGTCTACGTGATGCGGATGGTACTTTGCACGTAATGTCCGGTGGTGGAATTCGGCCGCTGGAATCAACCCGAACAGCTTCTCTGAGAACTCCCCGTGATAAATGCGGTAGAAGATGGAGAGAGAACCAACATCATTCACCCAATGCTAATGAATGAAGCCGATCGGAGATGACTTGATCGTCGAAGATTCGAGCCCCTCTTCGTTTTACGCGGTCTAATGGGAGAAGCTGGTACTGGGGAGCAACCGCCCAGAGGTGAGAACAGTACTCCATGTGAGGCCGAATTTGCGCCTTCTAAAGATGCAGGAGGTGGCTTTTAGTGAAGTACTGTCTTGCCTTACTAAGTATACCAAGCTTTTTAGAGGCCTGTTTGGCCTTCTCTTCCAAGTGACCACGGAACTGAACATCGCTCGATATATCGACGCCAAGTATGCCATTATAGGATGTGGCAGTTAGAGGGGTGATGTCGAAACGAGGGGATACGACAAAGGGAGACTTTTTAGTGGTGAACGCACAAACTTGTGTCTTCTTAGGGTTGAATTGGACTAAATTTTGTCGGCCGCATTTTTTTTTATGGAATAGGAGGACAAACGAGCATACGGGTCACCTGTTGTTAAGTGATCACCGCCGCCCACAATCTCTTACAACACCAGAGGAGTCACAGGAACGTTGCCGGCCTTTAAGGAAGGTGTACGCGCTTTTTTTGAAGGTACCCATGTCGTATCGTCCCTGAAACACCGCACAAGGAAGCTCATTCCACAGCTTCGTAGTACGTGGAAGAAAGCTCCTTGAAAACCGCACTGTGGAGGACCGCCGCACATCCAGATGGTGAGGATGATATCCTAACTTGTGGCGTGTCATGCGAAGGTGGATTTCGGCGGCAGGAATCAGGTTAAACAGCTCTATGGAATACTCCCCGTGATAAATGCGGTAGAAGACACACAATGAAGCGACGTCTCTACGCAACGCCAAGTGATCCAGCCGTTCACAGAGCACTGGGTCCACGACAATTCGAGCTGCTCTGCGTTGCACGCGGTCAAATGGAGCGAGCTGATACTGGGGTGCGCCAGACCACAGATGACAGCAATACTCCATGTGTGGCCGGACCTACGCTTTGTAGAGCGCTAGTATGTGGGCCGGCTTGAAGTATTGCCGTGCTCTATTAATGACGCCCAGTTTCTTTAAAGCCAATTTGGCTTTGCCTTCCAGATGACCACGAAATCGGCAATCGCTCGAGATTTCGAGACCAAGTATTCTGATACTAGGCGAGGCTTTGAGGGAAGTGTTGTCGAAGAGCGGTGATACGACAAATGGGGTTTTTTTAGTGGTAAACGCGCAAACTTGAGTCTTCTGCGGGTTAAATTTGACAAAGTTCAATTTTCCCCATTCCGCGACCTTCTCAAGAGAGGACTCGATAGAAGACACAAGTTTCTCCCGGCACTGGTCGACGATTTCCCGAGAGAGACCTGCATGGCCCGTGTATATGGCATCTCCACTGCTGTCGTCTGCATAGCAATGAATGTTGGAGGTGTCCAACATATCATTGATATGCAGAAGAAACAGCGTGGGAGACAGCACACAGCCTTGGGGCACTCCAGAATTCACGGGCTTCGGGTTCGAGCAATATCCGTCGACAACGACCTGTATGCTACGCCCAGTGAGGAAGCTGGAGGTCCACTTGCACAAGCTCTCGGGAAGCCCAAATGATGGAAGTTTGGAGAGGAGTGCCTTGTGTCATACACGATCAAAGGCCTTCGCTATATCCAGGCTAACTGCCAGGCCTTCCCC